>NW_021612375.1:0-7325 GCF_004785775.1 Grammomys surdaster | reverse complement strand
TCTCTCTCTCTCTCTCTCTCTCTCTCTCTCTCTCTCTCTCTCTCTCTCTCTCTCTCATCTGTATTCCCCACCTCATCTTTCCTGCCTCAGCTCAGTAGTCTGAGAAAGAATCAGGAGGAGTTTGCCAGCCAATTTCAGAGGAAGAATCAGGCGAGCACTGAAGAAGTTAACTAACAAGCCATTTGGCAGATCATAATGAGACAGTTCACTTCTGATCATAGTCAATTATTCATTCTACATTGTTTTATAGACACATTAAGACGATAGAGAAAATAACTGTCCAGAGCAATGAGATTGTTGATGTAAATGACTAAAATATTGGTGCAGCTTAGAACCTGCATGACCATTAGAAGCTGAAACAATTTTGATCTCAGTGCTGAAGCCTGTATTTTCAACACTAATCAGTGACAGCTCTACTTGGAAGAACTGAACATGGACTAACTGTACGGGGACTGAATATTAGAGATCTGTCATGCGAATGACACTGGAATTATAGCAGAAAGTTGGTATTTGAAGATTGTCTTGATGATGTCATGAATTGCAAAGAGCAAAAGGTAATGGAAACTGAAATATCATCTTTGTTTATAGTAACAGATTTTTATGCTTTGATTATACTTAATTATGAGTGGAAAGGAATGTTGCCCTAAGAAAGCTGTTTCATGTTCAGAGAAAATGTCTGAGCACTGAACATGTAATGATCTCTATAGATTCTGACCTAATTATTGTCAGTGCAGGGAAATAAATAAAAGATGGAACAAATAGAGGTATAGGCAATTGACCAGAAATTACTGGAAACTACAACCAGGTTGTTCATGAACATGCCAGAAATAAACGAACATGTTTTGTCTCTAGGATGTTCTAATTTATTGAATACTAATAAATACATAAGATTTATGGCTCCTTTCACCAATTTGTTTCCTTTAAATTTCCATTATTTATTGAGGAATTTGTTATAAATTATATGTTCAGATCACAATTTTCCTCTCTCCCAACTACTCTTAGATATTCATTCTCTCACTACCCACCAAGTAAGAATTATTATTTATCTGTTTCTTCTTCTTCTTCGTCTTCATCTTCCTCTCTCTCTTCTCCTTCTCCCCCTCTCTCTCTCTCTCTCTCTCTCTCTCTCTCTCTCTCTCTCTCTCTCTCTCTCTTCCACAAATCTGAAATCAAATATTCAAAAAAGATTAATAGAAAAGGAGCCTAAACAAAGTCATATAAAGGAATCACTCTACAAATAAGCCATTGTGTTGGTTTTGTTTGTCCAACTCCTGTACATCAGGCCTACCATCAAGTATTGTTACTATACCAAGTAAGCCTTTACTGATGAAGACTAAAAGTATTTTGCAAGTGAATACAAGTTGCAGATATATTAATGGCTAATGATGGGAACGCATATCCACTTCCCCCTCTCTCCAGAGACTCCCACTGACTTGAATCTATATAAACCCTGTGCTTGTTCCCATAGTCTGTGTGTGTTCATATGTGCATCGGTCATATTGTTTCTGAGTGAAACTGTTTCTTTGGACTCATACATTCACTCAGACTCTTACAATACTTGAACCTCCCCATTTGCAATGGTCCCTCATTCTTAAAGAGAAGGCTTCAAGAGGACAACACGAATGTTCCAATATCTCACACTCTCTACAAACTGTTCATTTTTTGTTCTTTATTATTTCCCATCTTCTGCAAGAAATATCTCCAAAGTTGATGGGTTGACATAAATATTTAGGTGTACATATAGTTATGTAATTTAAAATCATCTTCTTAGTATGATTTATTAGAACAATAGCCTTTGGTTTTTCCACTAGGACTATATATAGTCTATCCAATTTCAGGTTCTTGGCATCCTTAACCGTGTCAGCCACGACTTCCATCTCACAAGATTAAATTTCATCAAAGAATCAATGATTAACACCATAACATTTGTGTCACTATTGCACCAACATAACCCTTAGGAAGGGAAGTACTGTAGGTAACCAGATTTATAGCTGGGTGATCACTATTTTTCACCTCTGATACTGTACAAAATACAAAGAGTTTCACGAACACAACTTAGGAGAGTGTAAGCTTGTACTTGGACAAAGGCTCAAATTCTGTATGTTCATTGAAATGTAGAAGTGTTTTCTTTAACAATATGATACAACAGATAAATAATTTGGTAGCAAAACCTACTCAGATACATTATCATAAGTTAGCTATGGAGGACCACGAGACTCAAGATGAGGTTGTTACTTTATACAGGGTGTTTCCAAAACCCATCTCCACCCAACCTAAAAGGGGGGACTTCTGCCCCTAGACCAAGCAGAGAGGGCCACCCTGAACCCACTCAACCCATTTTTGGTGGAGCCAGGAGAGGTTTTCTTTCTTTCTTTGGTGCTCACTATGATAGTGTAACTAAGTTTTAGGAATCAAGAGGAACAAATTTGTTATAGAAAGTGCAGGAGCCCTCAAGGGAGCTCCCTCTGATCCCAATAAGAATAAAACACTTCTAATGAATTCTGAATAGAAGCAACAAGATTGACAGAGACCTTTAGTGTAACATAAATGGTTGTGATCCTGTTCAGGCATTCAGAGATCATTACCTTGTGTCTATGAATGTAAGACACATAAGAGCTCAAAGCATTGGAAGTTTCTTCTGCCTTTGTCATAGTCTGAGCCTGATGCCAGAGATTGCCTCCTATATGAGCCTTCTCAGAACATATGTTTTTTCATATACACACACATACACCAAAAAAAATGTGTGGATAGTGTAGACTTTTTGTAAAGTGTCAGAATAAGTGTGATCTTCAGGATGGAAGCTGTGAATGCACTAATTATACAGATGAGTGTCATATTTCATTGATTTGAATTATCTGTCACTTTCTTGCCTCACATTTTTTCTGATTTCTGATTATTCAGTAACCAGTGCCTTCACTTTTTTACTGCCCTCTATTTGTGACAATTTTAAAAGGAAAGAAATACAGTTTCTTTGGTTGGTTCTATCAAATACTGAGTATCCTGGAGAATAGCACAGAGGGCAGAAGTTGCTGGAAGTCACACACCAGGACTTGGAATTTCTACGTTACTTCAGAAATGTTAAGATACAATATATTCTCCCTTGTTTCTGTGACTTATGATCTTTTAGAACATAGACATAGTATGAATTGTCTAAGTTTGTACAACTTTCATTGTTAATTTTTGGTATGAACATAATTGAATATATGGAAGTAGGTTATGAGTGAACTACTGATTTCATCAGAGCAAGCTTCACCTAAAACACACTCATTTTTATGAATAGAATATATTTATATTTAAAATCTTTTGAAAGATAAAGATATCATGATATGTATAAACCATGAAATATGATCTTACCACAAAGCAGTAGCCAGATTTTAAAAAGAAACCAAACCCAGAATGCTGAGTGCCAGCTGAGGCCCTGAAATCCTAAGGTAGAATGGACAATAGGACTTGCACTAACACCTGGGTCCCTTTTCCTGAAGTTACAATATTATAGGGATTTTTTCTATGATTAAATGGTGTATCAAGAAAAATAGAAAATATTTATGAATATCTAAAATCCTTTCAATAAGATTCAAATATCTCACAAATGTCCTCATCAAACGTAGGCAGTAGAAAATTTAACAAGAAGCAAAAGATCATGGTATGATTTTGGAACCAGGCTAAGCTGTCAAGTTTGAAAGAAGAGGCCAGAGGGCCAAGGATACAAGTACTGCTGCTCCTGGTTATGGAAAATGCAGACAAAAGACTATTTTGAGAGAGAATATCATATCTAACCAGGAAAAAAGAAGTTGTATCTCAGATGCTTTGTCCATGGAGTAGAGGCATGTTGTTAATATAAGTCTGTGATATGAGATTCAATGGACATAAATACATTTCCTGATCTTCTCAAGATATACATGGAGTACTTCTGGGTCTAAGTTTGAAAGTCTGAGAATAAGTATGGACTTATTTTTTGTGGTACAAAAATTAAAGCTTTTTATGTATTCCCTAAATTTTTCCTAACAATGTTAAATAAATATAGATGTTAAGCACCCTGACAATCAATCCTCAAAAACTGGAAAATACTAGCGAAATTTTGAAGCATTTATCTTATTCAAAACTTTTACTGAATGACTTTGTACTGCTCAAAATTCCAGACCACAGATATATTCAATGTGAGATTTTATTTAATGTATATTTAATCAGTGATGTAGGCATGACTGAGTCTTCCTATACTGGGTTTATCTCAGTGGCATGTTGCAGAAAAAGCTCTGCAGTGTAAAAAATGTTTAGAAATGGAACTATCCATTCATCCTTCAGAAATTTTCCAGCACTTGCAGTGAAAACGGTAATATTACTTTTTATTTATGTGAGGGAAATATGTTACATATTGATGGTGTGAGAAAAGGAATTGAAGATATGTACAGTGTCTGCCATTATTGCAGCAGCATATCACAAAGTCAGGTAAATAACAGGGATTATAGCTGCGTGAATTATTTCATCTCTCCTCTGATAGCATGCAAAATACTAAAGTAGTTGTAAAACATGTTTCTACATAGTCACACTTTTACTTCATTGAACAACTTGAGTTGGAATTATTATTGAAAATATTGTTGACTGTCAACACTTTTCATAAATCTGCTTTGTTTAAATATATCTGCAGCAAACTATTCTTTGCCTCCAGGAAGTCTGATCTAGGGTGGAGAATTCAGTCCACACTAAGGTTTCAGTCTCATTTCTTCTCATGGTTTGATTCCTTGACTGACAACCTCAGGGATCCCCCTCAAGAGGACAACACCTAAACCACTCATTGAATATGGAGAATTAGTTCCCTTCTAGAGCCTTCACATATGTGTATTAATGTTTATGATACGGGAAGGCATACAATGTGCTATCAATAAAGAAAAAATAAACAGAAAATCAGCTTAAATAAAACCATTGATCTAAATAGTGTCCTGCATCCAGCCTGCAAATTACACTGTTACAAAAATAGTAGAAATCTTGTGGGAGTAATCAACCAAGATCTGATTTGTTTCAGGGCCTACTGCATGAAACAGAACTCACACCTAAAAAAAAAAAAACTAAAAAAAACTAAAACTAAGCACAAGAAACAGATGGAGATGTAGAGACAAACACATTCACAAATACTCTATAGGACAAATATGGACACCAGGTATACAACAAATTGTGAGAATTGATGTTGTGTAAGAATAGGCCCATGTTTTCTAAAGACTTATGACTGAAGGACTGATTATTAAGAAGGAGACCCTTTTTATGGGGCCAGACACTACTATATAACCTCAGAATCTACCTCAGTTAGCATGTAAATACACTGAGTTGAAAAATGAGCTCTGTGAAAACTGATTTAATATTATTTATGTCCAACATATAAGAATTACACTTATGTAGCCTTGTGTCGGGAACCATTTTGCCTGCTTCTGTGAAAACCTGTCAGGAAGAGTCAAGACAGCAGGACTGAATGCTCTGTTGATCTTGAGGGAAGGAACTGGGAAGCTTCCAGTTGAGCATAGATATCCAATGTATGTCAACCATTGTCTTTGCAGCTTGTCAGTTTGTTTTCTACTGTACTGTAAAGTACATAAAGCCTATAAGAATTAAACTTGGGGTTGCCATAGTATTCAATGTACAACCCTCTGCTTTCTAACCTTTGTCTCAGTGTCTTTTTTTCCATCTTACCTATAATCATCCTCATTCCCTCCTCAGAGGGCTTTTTGACTTTGTACCAGTAGGAACAATGCAGCTACGCTTTCTGATATAAATACTTCTGACATTCTAAGACCGTAGAACTTTTGCTTGACCATGTAAGCAGAATTAGCAAATATATAGAAGTCACTTAAGATTTAAGGCTGTGAAATAGCTTTTTGATTGCCCAAAAGTTGTTTGGATTTTACAGGTTGAATTTATATGTAACTTTATTCCCAGCTATTCGAATGAAAGTTCTATACTTTCCCAGGATCCAGAGATACTTTTATCATGCATAATCACAGTTTCCCTTTTTTGTTGTTTTATTAAAGAAGAAGGATGTTAGTGGAGGTGGTCACTGCTGAAGAGAATAACAAGGCATGGAATACTCTAAGAGCATCCTAAGTCAGCATCACTGTATTCATAGATGTCCTTTTGCAAAAGTAAAAAAGAGTACCATAGGACCCTATGAAAGAGACACAAAAATGACTATTACAATGATTATATCTCAGCAAGTCTTCAGGATAATCTTCTCTGAACCATATCAATCACAGGGCAACTTTCTGCTCCTCTGGGGTTTTTGACATGTTCAGGATATGGTTTCAACACTGTGTCTTGCACAATAATAGACCGCAGAGTCCTCGAATATCAAACTGCTGAGCTCCATATAGGCTGTGCTGGAGGATTTGTCTACAGTCAATGTGGCCTTGCCCTTGAAATTTTGATTGTAGCCAGTACTACCATAGTAAGTATTAATATTTCCAATCCACTCAAGGTTCTTTCCCTGACTCTGCTTCACCCAAGATATAAGGTAGTCCGTGAAGGTGTAGCCAGAAGCCTTGCATGACATCTTCACTGAGGCTCCAGGCTTCACCAGTTCAGCCCCAGACTGCTCCAGTTGGATCTGTGAGTGGACACCTATAAAGGGAAAAACAGAATGGATGTCATTGTTCCCTGAGTGTATAGCTGAACCTCAAGTCTGTCACTGTGAGCCCCTTACCTGTAGTTGTTGCCACCAGGAAGAGGATAATACAGCTCCACCCCATGGTGAGGTCCTATGTACTCAGTGACTATAGAGAGAACAGTGATCTTATATTTTTGTGGGGTGTAGAAAACCCTATAACTACCCCCATAGATTCACATGATTTGCATATTCATGAGCAGGGTACACCTTAGAAAAGGAGCTCCTTCTGCTGGAGAAGGAGGGACACCTGGGTCAAGCATCAGGCTGCTGAGTCCGAAGTCCTAATCCTGCCTGAGGAAACTAATATCATAACCCATTCCCAAGCCCTGTGCTGGGGCTGTGGATGTAACATCAGGGCCTGTGCTCTAAAAAGATTTGCCTCCTTTTTTGACAAGGTTAAGAGGCACATTTGCAGGTGGTTACAGGGATGACAATACTGATGGTGAATTTCAAAAACAGCTAAGTTAATAGGATTTACAGCTTCCTTTCGATATATAAAATTAAAAATTGACTTTCCAACATATTATATACTTTAAAAAACATCTAAATGACCAAAACTAAATATATTTCAGAAACATTTTACATGAATGATTATTGCAGCACCATAAGAATAACCAAATTATAGAAATCTGTCAAAAAAAGATTGCAACAAGAATATATATATATATATATATAT
>NW_021612374.1:497-2474 GCF_004785775.1 Grammomys surdaster | reverse complement strand
AAAAATAACAGGAAGCAACAATCATTTTTCCTTAATATCTCTTAACATCAATGGTCTCAATTCCCCAATAAAAAGACGCAGACTATCAGACTGGATACACAAACAAGACCCAGAATTTTGCTGCATACAAGAAACGCACCTCAGTGACAAAGACAGACACTACCTCAGAATAAAAGGGTGGAAAACAATTTTTCAAGCCAATGGTCCCAAGAAACAAGCTGGAGTAGCCATTCTAATATCAAATAAAATCGACTTTCATCCAAAATTAATCAAAAAAGATAAGGAAGGACACTTCATACTCATCAAAGGAAAAATCTACCAAGGTGAACTCTCAATTCTGAACATCTATGCTCCAAATGCAAGGGCACCTACATACATAAAAGAAACTTTACTAAAGCTCAAAACACACATTACACCTCACACAATAATAGTGGGGGATTTCAACACCCCACTCTCAGCAATGGACAGATCATGGAAACAGAAACTAAACCGACACACTTTGACATTAACAGAAGTTATGAACCAAATGGACTTAACAGACATCTATAGAACAATTCATCCTAAAACAAAAGAATATACCTTTTTCTCAGCACCTCATGGTACCTTCTCCAAAATAGACCATATAATTGGTCACAAAACAGGCCTCTACAGATACAAAAAGATTGAAATAATCCCTTGCATCTTATCAGATCACCACGGACTAAGACTGGTCTTTAATAATGACAAAACCAATGGAAAACCCACGTGCACATGGAAACTGAACAACTCTCTACTCAATGATGACTTGGTCAAGGAAGAAATAAAGAAAGAAATTAAAGACTCTTTAGAATTCAATGAAAATGAGGACACATCATACCAAAACTTGTGGGACTCCATGAAGGCAGTGCTAAGAGGAAAACTCATAGCTCTAAGTGCCTATAACAAGAAACTGGAAAGAGCACACACTAACAAGTTGACTGCACAACTAAAAGTTCTAGAACAAAAAGAAGCAAATACACCTAGGAGGAGTAGAAGGCAGGAAATAATCAAACTCAGGGCTGAAATCAACCAAATAGAAACAGAAAGAACAATACAAAATATCAATAAAACCAGGAGCTGGTTCTTTGAGAAAATCAACAAGATAGATAAACCCTTAGCCAGATTAACCAGAGGGCACAGAGACAGTATCCAAATTAATAAAATCAGAACTGAAAAGGGAGACATAACTACAGAAACTGAAGAAATTGAAAAAATCATCAGATCCTACTACAAAGGCCTATACTCAACACAACTGGAAAACCTGGATGAAATGGACAATTTCCTAGACAGATACCAGGTACCAAAGTTAAACCAGGAGCAGATAAACCATCTAAATAGTCCCATAACCCCTAGGGAAATAGCAGCAGTCATTAAAAGTCTCCCCACTAAAAAAAGCCCAGGACCAGATGGTTTTAGTGCTTAATTCTATCAGACCTTCAAGGAAGACCTAATACCAATTCTCTTCAAACTATTCCACAAAATAGAAACAAAAGAACACTACCCAATTCATTCTATGAAGCTACAATTACACTCATACCCAAACCCCACAAGAGACCTGACAAAGAAAGAGAACTTCAGACCAATCTCCCTTATGAACATCGATGCAAAAATATTCAATAAAATTCTAGCAAACTGAATCCAAGACCACATCAAAACAATCATCCATCATGATCAAGTAGGTTTTATCCCAGGAATGCAGGGATGGTTCAATATTCGGAAATCCATCAATGTAATCCATTATATAAACAAACTCAAAGAAAAAAACCACATGATCATCTCACTAGACGCTGAGAAAGCATTTGACAAAATTCAACATCCCTTCATGATAAAAGTCTTGGAAAGATCAGGAATTCAAGGCCCATACCTAAACATAGTAAAAGCAATTTACAGCAAACCAGTAGCCAACATCAAACTAAATGGAGAGAAACTTGAAGCAATCCCACTAAGATCAGGGACTAG
>NW_021612374.1:0-397 GCF_004785775.1 Grammomys surdaster | reverse complement strand
AAAGCAATATACAGCAAGCCAGTAGCCAGCATCAAACTAAATGGAGAGAAACTTGAAGCAATCCCAGTAAGATCAGGGACTAGACAAGGCTGCCCACTCTCCCCCTACTTATTCAATATAGTACTGGAAGTCCTAGCCAGAGCAATTAGACAACAAAAGGAAGTCAAAGGGATACAAATAGGAAAGGAAGAAGTCAAAATATCACTATTTGCAAATGATATGATAGTATACTTAAGTGACCCCAAAAATTCCACCAGAGAACTCCTAAACCTGATAAACAACTTCAGCAAAGTGGCTGGTTATAAAATCAACTCAAACAAATCAGTAGCCTTCCTCTACATGAAAGATAAACAGACTGAAAAAGAAATTAGGGAAATGACACCCTTCACAATAGTTG
>NW_021612373.1:599-2574 GCF_004785775.1 Grammomys surdaster | reverse complement strand
GAGTTGATAATGTATTTTCTCATGGAAATACTGACCAATGCCATCTGGGTGGATATTCTTCAAGACAACTTTACAGAGTAAGAAGACTGAATCCCTACATCTTGTTCTGCTTCCTTGTCTTAGGTGTTCCTTGAACAGCCAGTGGTTTGTTGTTGGTGGTTTTTTTTTTGTCAAAGAAATGAAGAAGTTCTTATTGTCCTATCTCAGACTTCTTAAAGAAAATTGAGGTTGGTTTACACACTTTTGCTTTTTTCTTATTTTGTGTGCTTCTCTTCAGGAGGATGAAATTTGTATATTGACGCTATAGTTACCTTTCAACATCTGAGCTAGAGATGATATATTAATAGCCTGTAACTTGAAAAAATAAAATCTAAGAATATAAAGTATTGGTTAATATTTATCTCATAAATGAAGAATATCCATACACACATCCATACACACATGCACGTGCACACACACACACAGACATACACACACACACACACTTGAAGTCTTATAAGTTAATGTAATATTTAGAATCTTTCCTTTATTGCTTTAAAATAAACACTTCTTACATTCCATGTAGAATGTAATACCTGTATATAATTATAAATAAATCTTCAAATACAATATCGTTTATTTGTTTGGAAGATCTTAAACACGTTCTTATTTTTCTTTTGTAGGATTTTGCCAACTTGACTCATTTCCCACTCCCACACATGTCTATTGACAACAGAGTATTTTTAAATTCATATGAATTTATCATTACAAAGCAATTTTTCAAACAGAAGTGCTTTCTGCTTTTAGAGACACAGCTACTACTTAACTATTTCTGTAGAACTAGATCTTGGTATGGAATTGTTGAATACAAGCCAGTGCTGTGGTTAAAGATTGCTCACTTCTACAATTTGGCCCCATTTTTACTAATATGGATAAGCTTCTCGCTAAAAATAAATAGAAAATATGCTTAAATATAACATTCAAAATTTTATCTATAAAAACCAATATAAAAGAAACATACAATGCAAAGGAAATCAGATTTGTAACTAGATATGATGTATACAAACTAATTAAATACTGTGTCTAAAAAATTTACTTAGAAAATTCTTACCTAGTAGCATGGATGATCAATGTAAGCTTAGAAATTTCCTTGACCCATAGATGGAAAAAAATTAAAGTAGTACATTATAGGTATATATAAATACAAGATCAAAATGTATTACACAGATGCTCCAGCTGTACAAAAGTCATTACTCCTTACTTAACAATTTGCATTATTTGGATTAAGAACTTGTCCAACAAACATTTTTCTGATTGGCTTACAGTAATATGAGTTCTTGCAACTTGTACTTTATTTATAAGCATACCAGATAACTTATTACACAACAAGATCATTATTTATAATAAAATGTTTGGTAGGCTTCTAAATGTAGGTAAGTACATTGTCCCTTCCCCATTTTCCCTGCTTCATGTGTTGATAAACTGTATCGTTGTTTGAGGCCTAATAACAAAAGCAGGAAATCTGTGCATTAATGTCAGCAAAGAGGAAAGAAAGTGAACCTGATCCCTTGAGGGCATCAAGATATGGGGAAACTGTGCATTATTCACTTTGAATCTAATTTGATCCCAGAAACCCGACTATTTCCCTACTATTATATATTGGGTAGCAGAGTGGAAATTTTACATAATATTTTTGTAACAACTTTGTCAAAAGAATATATATATATATATATATATATATATATATATATATATATGGATTCATCACTTTTAAGAAAAATGAATTTTACGTATACCCACGCACAGGGTGCTGAAGATGACTTTAAAATTCTGACCTTCCACCCACCATAGAATAAATTCATAGTTAAGAGAGAACCACTCAAAAAAACACACAGATACAGACCTGAGCACCCCAATATGTGAGGCAATAAAACCATGTCAGTCTTTTTTTTTTATTGGATATGTTATTTACATTTCATATGTTATCCCCTTACCC
>NW_021612373.1:0-499 GCF_004785775.1 Grammomys surdaster | reverse complement strand
ACATATTCAGCTGAAGCCCTGGATCCCTCCATAAGTGCTCCCAGGCTGGTGGTTAGGACCCTGGGAGCTGTGGTTGGTTGGTTTTGTTGCTCTCCTCATGGTGCCACAAACCCTTTCAGCTCCTTCAGTCCTCACTCTAACTCCTCCATTGAGAACCTCATGATCAGTTCAATGGCTAGTTGTGAGCATCTGCCTCTGAATATGTCAGACTCTTGAAGGCCTCTGAGGAGACATCCATATCAGGCCCTTATCAGCATGTACTTCCTGACTTCCACATCAGCATCTACCTTTGGTGACTGCATATGGGGTGGATACTCAGGTGGAAAGGTCTTCAAATGGCCTCTCCTTCAGTTTCTGTCCCTCACTTTGTCTCCATGTTTGCTCCCTTGAGTATTTTGTTGCTCCTTCTAAGAAGAACTGAATCACCCCCACTTGGTCTTCCTTTTTTATGAGCTTCATGTGGCCTGTGAGTTGCATCTTGGGCATTTCAAGGTTCTAG
>NW_021612372.1:1596-4442 GCF_004785775.1 Grammomys surdaster | reverse complement strand
TTTTGATCAAATTCACCCCACGCCTCCAGCTCCTCCTAGATTCACATACCACCCTGTAACCATTCAACTTTGTGTTCTCTCTGTTTTAAGCCATTAAATTCAGTTAGTGTTGCTTGTATTCCTTTGGGTATATGGCCAGCATCAGAATGTTTGATTTACTGGGGCCAACACCCTTGACTGAAAAACAAACAACAAATTAAAGGAAGACATGACTATTCTTGGGTTTGGTGGATGAGAAGGGTTATTGTAGGTATGAGGAAGAAAACAGGGAGCGACATCTAGAATACTCTGTAGTGGATATGAGCGGCAGACTGAGCTGGGCCATGTGAGGAGAGAGGAGAGGAAGAGAGGGGAACCTTGAGCATCAGCCAAGAGGCAAAAAGGCCAAAAAGGACCAAAAGGGCCTGCATTGCTAAAATGGCTAGATTTTATATGGAAGAGGAGCGGGGGGGGGGTAAGAGCATCCCAGCCTCTGGCTCGAGAGTTCAGGGGTGGGATATGCCAGCCAGGAGGACCCTGTAACAGGTAAGGGACTGAGGGATAGTGGGAGAATCTGGCAGCCAGGTCAGCTTTGATACTAGCTGAAGTATCTTGAAGTCAAGAACACTTCTTGCTAGTGTTCTTGGAAAACACTTGTTCCAGGTTTAAGACCAAACAACTTTGAATTAGAGAATTAATTCCCCTATTCCTCTTTTCTAGTGTTGGGGAAATGAACTCAAATCCTTATGCATGCTGAGGACATATAGTGTCACTGATCTACCTCTGAATTACACTCCATCCCCTCAACTATATCACTATGAAGATGGAAATGAGTTCAGAATTATTGCATTGCAATCAAAGAAACAGTTTGGTAAACTGAGGTAGAGATTGATGTTGACAGCTCTTGTCCAGAGATTTGTCTGTGCCTGTGTGTGTGTGTGTGTTTGTTTGTGTGTGTGTGTGTGTGTACTAAATATGATCCATTTAAATGGTATTATAAATCCAAAAAAGACATTAAAGATGCAAAGATGCAAATTAGACAACATGCCTAATTTGCAGATATCAAGATATCTGAAGTGTTGTTTTTCAGAACTACATTTAGAGTTTGAGATTAAGGTAGCTAGAAGCAAAGAAATCTAGTGTCTGTGGGCAGGGACAGTTCAGACATCTGGCAAGTTGAAAGGCAAATGGTAATGAAAGTGTCATTTATTAGGGACAAACTAAAGAAAGCAGAAAACAGAAGAGATGGAGAGGAGAAAAGGTTCAGAGTCAGAACAGGAGGCACAGTGAACTAAAAGAACAATACAAGGGCATGGCAGCTTGGGGCAGCAGTGGTGCTTGTTCTGCTTCTCTGTAACTCAAAAGAGGAAGAGCCCTAAGACCACAGGGATCCAAGGCTCCTCCTATTTAAAGAATCATAGTACTGACATTGGATATTTAACATATGCATTCACATAATATTATATATTAACATTACATGTTATTTTACACAGCATTTGGAAAACTTTGAACTATCCAACGATTATGGCATCAAGAAACATCTGGTGTATAAGAAGGATCTTCTTGGTTTAACAGAATGGATGCACCAATATTCAGCAGTTTTCCTCAAGTTGACTCCATTCAGGCTGTTTAATGTGGAATGCAACAGTGTAGACAAGGAGTCTTTGGAGAATGAGGACCTACTGAACAACTTTCTCACCACGAGAGTTGATATTGACAGGGCAAGGAGGCGACAGCCTGGAGTGTTTAACATGGCTGTTATGAATGAGAAGGAGCTGAAGATATTCCTTCTATTCAAAGGAGAGAGTGACAAAGAGATTGGTAGCATCATATCAAGATATCCAAGAACTATAACATGCACTCCTGAAAGTCTTTCAAGTGATGGGAACTGTGGAGAAAGATTACGGCATCAGACCTTGAAATTGTGAATAGTTTGGAGCGTTCTCCTGAATCCTGTTTTCAGTCTAATAACAACCTAAACTTAGAAAATTATATAAAGTTCCTCTGCTCTGTTGGATTGACTCATAAATGCCTCTGCTGACTGGGTACCAATGTTCCCAGAGCCTTCTCCATCAGTCTGAATTTAAATAAACAAATGGTTAAAATTTTGCAGGAGACCAGTAGATCCTTAGGTCACAATGATGCCACAGATTTTGTCAGAAAGATAATTTCCAAAAATCCTTCCATCTTAATTCAGAGTACCAAATGTGTGAAAACTAATATTGAAATTTTACAGTCAGCTGTCAACTTAAACAAAGAGGACCTGCTGCTTCTGATATGTGGCTAGAATCTTAGACCTTTCTAATGATTGTACTAAAAAAACTACACAAACATTAAAAAGAGGCTGCTTTCTCTTGGACTAACCGAGGAGGAGATATAGAGGTTTGTCCTAAGCTATCTGAATATGATCTTCCTGTCAGAGAAAAAGTTTAATGATAAAATAGACTGCCTTATAGAAGAAAAAATCAGTATGTCACAAATAATTGAAAATTCGAGTGTGTTATACTTCAGCATAAACACTTTAAAAACTCACATCAGAGAGTTGTCACATGCTGGGTATGACTTGAGCACATCCAGCATTGCTCTGCTATCCTGGAGTCAGAGAAGATACTAAGCTAAACTGAAGAGACTGAGTGGATAGGACAGTATGGGAGGAGTCACACGGAACCGGACTAGTGTACCACTGGTTGCAGTTGGACTTGTCAAACAGGAGAGGTTTATTTTTTTTAATAAATATTTTAAAATGTTTAAGGTTACATTTATTTGTATATGTGTTTTATGAATGTATAGCAAGTCTCTCTCTCTCTCTCTCTCTCTCTCTCTCTCTCTCTCTCTCTCTCTGTGTGTGTGTGTGTGTGTGTGTGTGT
>NW_021612372.1:0-1496 GCF_004785775.1 Grammomys surdaster | reverse complement strand
AAAGTCATCAGGCTTGGAATCAAAGTGAGTTTTATCCACTGAGCCTCTTGTTGGCCCAAGAGTTTTGATTTTTTACCACAGACACATGTATAATGATTTCATGTATACTTCGTTTTATAGGATATAAGAACTTGCAGTTAGTATGCTCAAATATAGTCCCTCTAGCTACCCCTTCTTAGTTTAAGTTAATGTTAACGGTCTATTATCCATTATGTGGTTTACCCTTTATCTGTTGTAGTAGTGGTGGTGGTAAGTAGTTCCTGAATTCTATAGTAGAACAGTGTGTAGAAAAATTCTTCAGAATTTGCTTTCTTAGTTTCTGTTTATATTTTAACAGTCAGTACATTTGATTTGGAGATAATATCTTTCTTAGCATGTGGACCCTGGGTCAGATATCCAGTAAAGGAACATTGATAATTTTATAGTTCTGTCACTTCTTGTTTCAATCCCAAGATTTTCATTTATTTTAATATAGCTAGTCAATTGTAGTTCAATTTCAGAGTGTAATGCCAGTAAAAATTTTAAAATGTGAGTCTCCATCGTTTTACACTTTACATTAGTGTCCTCCCTTGCCAGAATTAACTATGAATTGATATACTCCATTTTATTTTTTTTATGTAGGGGTAACTTAAAATATTGGACACCCAAAAATGTTAGTATATTACTTGTCATAAGCATGAAAATATGATACATTGGCATGCTTGTATTAAATTTAAATGTGGCTAAGCATCTCAGCACTTGGAAGACTGACGCAGGAGTATTGTGAATTTGAGAGCAGCCTGGTTTACCATCTTGAGACTCTGTCTCAGAAACACTTATTTTAAAAGACTTAAGGGGATATTATCCTGTGTTATTTGGGTGCACTACTACAATCATACAGTCATTACAAATGGAAGAAGGAAGTAGAAGAAGTGAGAAATGCCATGTAAGAAAGATGTGTCTGCCACTTGTGGCTTTCATAAAGGAAGAGCCACAGGTAAAGGATGGAGGTGGCCTATACAAAGTGGAAAGGGCACAGGAACATTCTCCCATTAGCCCAGGGAGACAAGTATCCAACCTCTGCCCTGTAGCACAGCAAGAAAACCCTGTGTTCTCTGAAGACTGTACCTGGGCTAGCAGAGATGCTGTAGCAACAGTAGCTTGAAGTACCAAAGATCATCTAGGATGGACAGAAGTATAGTATGCAGTCATCGGGGTTTTAAAGACATGATTGGGGATGAATGGATAATGACTGTTAGGCAAAATTAACATTTTAAATGATAGGGTTTGAGTACAATCAAAACAAATATTGGCAGATGTATATTCATATTCCAGAGTTTATTTTTATTTTAAATGGAGCACTCAACAAAGGGGAGGGAAAACCTGCAGAGATTATATCCAGAGGTTAGGAGTGGCCTCCAGTTGAGAGATGGAGCCACCCACCCTTCCCAGAATTGCTCCTGTCTAAATTAAATACAGGGACAAAGAGTGGAGCAGAGACTGAAGGAAAGGCCATC
>NW_021612371.1:0-1316 GCF_004785775.1 Grammomys surdaster | reverse complement strand
TTTGTTAAGCTCTATACCCCATTTTTTAATAGGGTAATTTGGTTGTCCGGAGTCTACTTTCTTGAGTTCTTTGTATATATTGGATATTAGCCCTCTATCAGATGTAGGATTGGTAAAGATCTTTTCCCAAATTGTTGGTTGTTGTTTTGTCCTATTGACAGTGTCCTTTGCCTTACAGAAACTCTGTAATTTTATGAAGTCCCATTTGTCAATTCTTGATCTTAGAGCATATGCCATTGGAGTTCTGTTCAGGAACTTTTCCCCTGTGCCCAAGTATTCGAGGCTCTTCCCCACCTTCTCTTCTATTAGTTTCAGTGTATCTGGTTTTATGTGGAGGTCCTTTATCCACTTAGACTTGAGCTTTGTACAAGGGAATAAGAATGGATCAATTTTTATTCTTCTACATGTTGTCCTCCAGTTGAACCAGCACCATTTGCTGAAAATGCTGTCCTTTTTCCACTGGACAGTTTTAGCTTCTTTGTCAAATATCAAGTGACTATAGGAGTGTGTGTTCATTTCTGGGTCTTCAATTTTATTCCATTGATCTTCCTGCCTGTCTCTGTACCAATACCAGGTAGTTTTTATCACTATTGCTCTGTAGTACAGCTTGAGGTCAGGAATGGTGATTCCTCCAGAAGTTCTTTTATTGTTGAGAATAGTTTTCGCTATCCTGGGTTTTTTGTTATTCCATATGAATTTGAGAATTTCCTTTTCTAACTCTGTGAAGAATTGAGTTGGGATTTTAATGGGGATTGCATTGAATCTGTAGATTGCTTTTGACAAGATGGCCATTTTTATTATATTAATCCTGCCAATCCATGAGCATGGGAGATCTTTCCATCTTCTGAGATCTTCTTCGATTTCTTTCTTCAGGGACTTGAAGTTCTTGTCGTACAGGTCTTTCACTTGCTTGGTTAGATTCACACCAAGGTATTTCATATTATTTGTGACTATTGTGAAGGGTGTCATTTCCCTAATTTCCTTTTCAGTCTGTTTATCTTTCATGTAGAGGAAGGCTACTGATTTGTTTGAGTTGATTTTATAACCAGCCACTTTGCTGAAGTTGTTTATCAGGTTTAGGAGTTCTCTGGTGGAAGTTTGGGGGTCACTTAAGTATACTATCATATCATCTGCAAATAGCGATATTTTGACTTCTTCCTTTCCTATTTGTATCCCTTTGACTTCTTTTTGTTGTCTAATTGCTCTGGCTAGGACTTCCAGTACTATATTGAATAGGTAGGGGGAGAGTGGGCAGCCTTGTCTAGTCCCTGATCTTAGTGGGATTGCTTCAAGTTTCTCTCCATTTAGCTTGATGT
>NW_021612370.1:1080-2456 GCF_004785775.1 Grammomys surdaster | reverse complement strand
AGTCATAGACACAAGCATCACCAACAGAATACAAGAGATAGAAGAAAAAATCTCAAGTGCAGAAGATGCCTTAGAAAATATTGACACAACTGTCAAAGAAAATGCAAAATGCAAAAAGTTCTTAACACAAAATACCCAGGAAATCCAGGATGCAATGAGAAGACCAAACATAAGGATAATAGGTATAGATGAGCGTGAAGATTCCCAACTTAAAGGGCCAGTAAATATCTTCAACAAAATTATTGAGAAAAACTTCCCTAACCTAAGGAATGAGATGCCCATAATCACACAAGAAGCCTACTGAACGCCAAACAGACTAGATCAAAAAAGAAATACCTCCCGTCATATAATAATCAAGACACAAAATGCACAAAACAAAGAAAGAATTTTAAAAGCAGTAAGGGAAAAAGGCCAAGTAACATATAAAGGCAAACCTATCAGAATTACATCTGACTTCTCACCAGATACTATAAAAGCCAGAAGATCCTGGACAAATATCATACAGACCCTAAAAGAACATAAATGCCAGCCCAGGCTATTTTACCCAGCAAAACTCTCAATTACCATAGACAGAGAAACTAAGATATTCCATGACAAAACCAAATTTACACAGTTTCTTCCCACAAATCCAGCTCTACAAAGGATAATAGCAGGAAAGCTCCAATACAAGGAGGGCAATCATACCCTAGAAAGAGCAAGAAAATAATACTTTTCCATCAACCCCAAAAGAAGATAACCATACAAACGATGTCTCCACTATTAGCAAAAATGACAGGAAGCAACAACACTCTCTCCTTAATATCTCTTAACATCAATGGACTAATTCCCCAATAAAAAGGCATGGGCTAATGGACTGGATATGAAAACAGGACCCAGCTTTTTGCTGCTTACAGGAAACCCACCTCAGTGACAAAGACAGACACTACCTTAGAGTAAAAGGTTGGAAAACAATTTTTTAAGCAAATGGCCCTAAGAAACAAGCGGGAGTAGCCATTCTAATATTGAATAAAATCGACTTTCAACTTAAAGCTATCAAAAAGGATAAGGAAGGGCATTTCAAACTTGTCAAAGGAAAAGTCAACCAACATGAACTCTCAATTCTGAATATCTATGCACCAAATACAAGAGCACCCACTTTCATAAAAGAAACCATACTAAAGCTCAAAACACACATTGCACTTCACACAATAATAGTGGGAGACTTCAACACCCCACTCTCAGCAATAGATAGATCATGGAAACAGAAACTAAATAGAGTTACAGTGAAACTAACAGAAGTTATGAACCAAATGGACTTAACAAATATCTATAGAACATTTCACCCTAAAGCAAAAGAATATACCTTTTTCTCAGCACCTCATGGTACCTTCTCCAAA
>NW_021612370.1:0-980 GCF_004785775.1 Grammomys surdaster | reverse complement strand
AGACCATATAATTGGGCACAAGACAGGCCTCAACAGATATAAAAAAAATTGAAATAATCCCCTGCATCCTATCAGATCACCATGGTCTAAGGCTGGTCTTCAAAAATGACAAAGACAATGGAAAGCCCACATTCACATGGAAACTGAACAACACCGTACTCCTTGTTAATCTGGTAAGGGAAGAAATAAAGAAAGAAATTAGAAACATTTTAGAATTTAATGAAAATGATGACATACCAAAATCTATGGGATACAATGAAAGCAGTGATAAGAGGAAAATTCATAGCTCTAAGTGCCTACAAAAAGAAACTGGAGGGAGCATACACTAGCAGCTTGACAATGCACCTGAAAGACCTAGAACAAAAAGAAGCTAATACACCCAAGAGGAGTAGACAGCAGGAAATAATCAAACTCAGGGCTGAAATCAACCAAATAGAAACAAAAAGAACTATCCAAAGAATCAATAAAACCAGGAGCTGGTTCTTTGAGAAAATCAACAAGATAGATAAACCCTTAGCTAGACTAATCAGAGGGCAGAGAGACAGAATCCAAATTAATAAAATCAGAACTCAAAAGGGGGACATAACAACAGAAACTGAGGAAATTAAAAAAATCATCAGATCCTACTACAAAAGCCTATACTCAACAAAATTTGAAAATTTGGATGAAATGGACAATTTTCTAGACAAATACCAGTTACCAATGTTAAATCAGGACCAGATAAACCATCTAAACAGTCCCATAACCCCAAAAGAAATAGAAGCAGTCATTAAAAGTCTCCCTACAAAGAAAAGCCCGGGACCAGACAGTTTTAGTGCAGAATTCTATCAGACCTTCAAGGAAGACCTAATCCCAATTCTTTTCAAACTATTCCACAAAATAGAAACAGAAGGTACACTACCCAACTCATTCTTTGAAGCCACAATTACACTCATACCTAAGCCACACAAAGACCCAACAAAGAAAGAGAACTTCAGGCC
>NW_021612369.1:1822-3151 GCF_004785775.1 Grammomys surdaster | reverse complement strand
AGTGGGGTGTTGAAATCCCCCACTATTATTGTGTGAGGTGTAATGTGTGTTTTGAGCTTTAGTAAAGTTTCTTTTATGTATGTAGGTGCCCTTGCATTTGGAGCATAGATGTTCAGAATTGAGAGTTCACCTTGGTAGATTTTTCCTTTGATGAGTATGAAGTGTCCTTCCTTATCTTTTTTGATTAATTTTGGATGAAAGTCGATTTTATTTGATATTAGAATGGCTACTCCAGCTTGTTTCTTGGGACCATTGGCTTGAAAAATTGTTTTCCACCCTTTTATTCTGAGGTAGTGTCTGTCTTTGTCACTGAGGTGCGTTTCTTGTATGCAGCAAAATTCTGGGTCTTGTTTGTGTATCCAGTCTGATAGTCTGCGTCTTTTTATTGGGGAATTGAGACCATTGATGTTAAGAGATATTAAGGAAAAATGATTGTTGCTTCCTGTTATTTTTGTTATTAGAGGTAAAGTTATGTTTGTATCTTCTTTTGGGGTTGTTGGAAGATTACTTACTTGCTTTTTCTAGGTTGTAGTTTCCCTCCTTGTGTTGGCATTTTCCATCAATTATCCTTTGAAGTGCTGGGTTTGTGGGAAGATATTGTGCAAATTTGGTTTTGTCATGGAATATCTTGGTTTCACCATCTATAGTGATTGAGAGTTTTGCTGGGTATAGTAATCTGGGCTGGCAATTGTGTTCTCTTAGGGTCTGTATGATGTCAGTCCAGGCTCTTCTGGCTTTTATAGTCTCTGGTGAGAAGTCTGGTGTAATTCTTATAGGTCTGCCTTTATATGTTACTTGACCTTTTTCCCTTACTGCTTTTAGTATTTTTTCTTTGTTTTGTGCATCTGATGTTTTGATTATTATGTGACGGGAGGTATTTCTTTTCTGGTCTAGTCTATTTGGTGTTCTGTAGGCTTCTTGTATGTTTATGGGCATCTTGTTCTTTAGGTTAGGGAAGTTTTCCTCAATAATTTTGTTGAAGATATTTACTGGCCCTTTAAGTTGAGAATCTTCATTCTCATCTATCCCTATTATCCTTAGGTTTGGTCTTCTCATTGTGTCCTGGATTTCCTGGATGTTTTGAGTTAGGAGTTTTTTGCATTTTGCATTTTCTTTGACAACTGTGTCAATATTTTCCACCGTATCTTCTGCATTTGAGATTCTCTCTTCTATCTCTTGTATTCGGTTGGTGATGCTTGCGTCTGTGACTCCTGATCTCTTTCTTAGGTTTTCTATCTCCATGGTTGTCTCCCTTTGAACTTTCTTTATTGTTTCTATTTCTAGTTTCAGGTCCTGAATGTTTTTGTTTAACTCCTTCTTTGTGTTTTC
>NW_021612369.1:0-1722 GCF_004785775.1 Grammomys surdaster | reverse complement strand
TGACAACTGTGTCAATATTTTCCACCGTATCTTCTGCATTTGAGATTCTCTCTTCTATCTCTTGTATTCGGTTGGTGATGCTTGCGTCTGTGACTCCTGATCTCTTTCTTAGGTTTTCTATCTCCATGGTTGTCTCCCTTTGAACTTTCTTTATTGTTTCTATTTCTAGTTTCAGATCCTGAATGTTTTTGTTTAATTCCTTCTTTGTGTTTTCTTCCATTTCTTTAAGGGATTTCTGTGATTCCTCTTTAAGGGCTTCTATCTGTTTACTTGTACTCTCCTGTATTTCTTTAAGGGAGTTACTTAATTCCTTCTTATAATCCTCTATCATCATCATGAGAAGTGATTTTAATTCTGAATCCTGCTTTTCAGGTGTGATGGGGTGTTCAGGGCTTGCTATATTGGGAGAATTGGGCACTGATGATGCCAAGAAACTTTGGTTTCCGTTGCTTATGTTCTTGCGCTTGCCTTTCGCCATCTGGTTAACTCTAGTGGTACCTCCCCTCACTGTGTAAAACTGGAGTCTGTATTTCCAGTTATCTTGCTTATTGCAGAGCTCCTCAGAGTCCAGAGGTCTCTGTGGTCTTATGCTCCTAATCTCCTGGGTGGAAGAACTCCTGGGACTCAGGCCACCTCTTGGATCTGGAAATCCTTCTGCTCTGAGTGCAGTGGGTCCTTGATGACTCAGGATTCAGTTTCAGCTGCTCTGAGTGCAGTGGCTCCTGGATGACTCAGGATTCAGTTTCTCAACAGGACAGGAGCAGACCGACTCTGTGTCACCTGCTCTGAGTGCAGTGGCTCCTGGATGACTCAGGATTCAGTTTCTCCACAGGACAGGAGCAGACCAACTCTGTGTCTGTTCCAGCCCGGAGGACCAGGCAGGGGCAGAAGGGAAGTGGAATTCCGGAGGGGCGGGGTTTGGGTAGCTGCTGTGCCCTGGATGTCCCTGGCTCCCCGATCTATCTCTGGGGTTTAGGGAGTGAGATGGAGTTCTTACCAGCTGCTCTGAGTGCAGTGGCTCCTGGATGACTCAGGATTCAGTTTCTCCACAGGACGGGAGCAGACGGACTCTGTGTCTGCTCCAGCCTGGAGGACCAGGCAGGGGCAGAAGGGAAGTGGAATTCAGCTGCTCTGAGTGCAGTGGCTCCTGGATGACTCAGGATTCAGTTTCTCCACAGGACGGGAGCAGACCGACTCTGTGTCTGCTCCAGCCCGGAGGACCAGGCAGGGGCAGAAGGGAAGTGGAATTCCGGAGGGGCGGGGTTTGGGTAGCTGCTGTGCCCTGGGAGTCCCTGGCTCCCCGATCTATCTCTGGGGTTTAGGGAGTGAGATGGAGATCTTACCAGCTGCTCTAAGTGCAGTGGCTCCTGGATGACTCAGGATTCAGTTTCTCAACAGGACAGGAGCAGACCGACTCTGTGTCTGCTCCAGCCCAGAGGACCAGGCAGGGGCGGAAGGGAAGTGGAATTCCGGAGGGGCGGGGTTTGGGTAGCTGCTGTGCCCTGGATGTCCCTGGCTCCCCGATGTATCTCTGGGGCAGCTGCTCTGAGTGCAGTGGCTCCTGGATGACTCAGGATTCAGTTTCTCAACAGGACAGGAGCATACCGACTCTGTCTACGTCACTGTTAATGCTCATTTCTCTTGTTAAGTACATGGCTTTGTGGCTCTTTTATTGCTGTGACAAAACCTCATGACCAAAAGCATCTTGAGAGGATAGAGTGT
>NW_021612368.1:6054-8722 GCF_004785775.1 Grammomys surdaster | reverse complement strand
TCCATTGTATAAATGTACCACATTTTCTGCATCCATTCTTCTGTCGAAGGGCATCTGGGTTCTTTCCAACTTCTGGCTATTATAAATAAGGCTGCTATGAACATGGTGGAGCATGTGTCCCTGTTGTATGGTGAAACTTCTTTTGGGTATATGCCCAGGAGTGGTATAGCTGGGTCCCCAGGTAACACTATGTTCAATTTTCTGAGATACCGCCATACTGCCTTTCATAGTGGTTGTACCAGTTTACAATCCCACCAACAGTGGAGGAGTGTTCCTCTTTCTCCACATCCTCGCCAACATGTGCTGTCACCTGTGTTTTTGATCTTAGCCATTCTGACTGGTGTAAGGTGGAATCTCAGTGTTGTTTTCATTTGCATTTCCCTGATGACTAGTGATCCTGAACACTTCTTTAGGTGCTTCTCAACCATTCGAACTTCCTCAGTTGAGAATTCTTTGTTCAGCTCTGTGCTCCATTTTTTAATAGGGTTCTTTGATTGTCTAGAGTCTAATTTCTTCAGTTCTTTGTATACCTTGGATATTAGCCCTTTATCAGATGTAGGGTCGGTGAAGATCTTTTCCCAATCTGTTGGTTGCCGCTCTGTCCTATTGACTGTGTCCTTTGCTTTACAGAAGCTTTGCAGCTTTATGAGGTCCCATTTGTCAATTTTTGTCCTTAGAGCACAGGCCATTGGTGTTCTGTTCAGGAACTTTTTCCCTGTGCCTATGTATTCCAGGCTTTTTCCCAGTTTCTCTTCTATTAGTTTCAGTGTGGCTGGTTTTAGGTGGAGGTCCTTAATCCAATTGGAATTGAGCTTTGTACAAGGAGATAAGTATGGATCAATTTGCTTTTTTCTACATGCTGACAACCTGTTGGACCAGCACCATTTGTTGAAAATGCTATCTTTTTTCCATTCGATGGTTTTAGCCCCTTTGTCAAAGATCAAGTGACCATAGGTATGGGGGTTCATTTCTGGGTCTTCTATTCTATTCCACTGATCCTCCTGCCTGTCTCTGTTCCAATACCATGCAGTTTTTATCACTATTGCTTTGTAGTACAGCTTGAAGTCAGGGATGGTGATTCCTCCAGAAGTTCTTTTATTGCAGAGAGTAGTTTTCGCAATCCTGGGTTTTTTGTTATTCCAAATAAATTTTAATATTGCTTTTTCTATCTCTGAGAAGAATTGAGTGGGAATTTTGATGGGGATTGCATTAAATCTGTAGATGGCTTTTGGCAAAATAGCCATTTTTACTATATTAATCCTTCCAATCCATGAGCATGGGAGATCTTTCCATCTTCTAAGATCTGCTTCAATTTCTTTCTTCAGGGGAATGAAGTTCTTGTCATACAGGTCTTTTACTTGCTTGGTTAGGTTCACACCAAGGTATTTTATATTATCTGTGACTATTTTGAAGGGTGTCATTTCCATAATTTCTTTCTCAGCCAGTTTATCTTTTGAGTAGAGGAAGGCTACTGATTTGCTTGAGTTAATTTTATATCCAGCCACTTTGCTAAAGTTGTTTATCAGGTTTAGGAGTTCTCTGGTGGAAGTTTTGGGGTCACTTAAGTACACTATCATATCATCTGCAAATAGTGAGATTTTGACTTCTTCCTTTCCAATTTGTATCCCTTTGACCTCCTTGTGTTGCCTAATTGCTCTGGCTAGGACTTCCAAAACTATATTAAATAAGTAGGGGGAGAGTGGGCAGCCTTGCCTAGTCCCTGATCTTAGTGGGATTGCTTCAAGTTTCTCTCCATTTAGTTTAATGCTGGCTACTGGTTTGCTGTATATTGCTTTTACTATGTTTAGGTATGGACCTTGAATTCCCGACCTTTCCAAGACTTTTATCATGAAGGGGTGTTGAATTTTGTCAAATGCTTTCTCAGCATCTAGTGAGATGATCATGTGGTTTTTTTCTTTGAGTTTGTTTATATAATGGATTACATTGATGGATTTTCGAATATTAAACCAACCCTGCATTCCTGGGATGAAGCCAACTTGATCATGATGGATAATTGTTTTGATGTGTTCTTGGATTCGGTTCGCTAGAATTTTATTGAGTAATTTTGAATCAATGTTCATAAGAGAGATCGGCCTGAAGTTCTCTTTCTTTGTTGGGTCTTTGTGTGGCTTAGGTATGAGTGTAATTGTGGCTTCAAAGAATGAGTTGGGTAATGTACCTTCTGTTTCTATTTTGTGGAATAGTTTGAAAAGAATTGGAATTAGGTCTTCCTTGAAGGTCTGATAGAATTCTGCACTAAAACCGTCTGGTCCCGGGCTTTTCTTTGTAGGGAGACTTTTAATGGCTGCTTCTATTTCTTTTGGGGTTATGGGATTGTTTAGATGGTTTATCTGGTCCTGATTTAACATTGGTAACTGGTATTTGTCTAGGAAATTGTCCATTTCATCCAAATTTTCCAATTTTGTTGAATATAGGCTTTTGTAGTAGGATCTGATGATTTTTTTAATTTCCTCAGTTTCTGTTGTTATGTCACCCTTTTCAGTTCTGATTTTATTAATTTGGATACTGTCTCTCTGCCCTCTGATTAGTCTAGCTAAGGGTTTATCCATCTTGTTGATTTTCTCAAAGAACCAGCTCCTAGTTTTATTGATTCTTTGGATAGTTCTTTTTGTTTCTATTTGGTTGATTTCAGCCCTGAGTTTGATTA
>NW_021612368.1:0-5954 GCF_004785775.1 Grammomys surdaster | reverse complement strand
TAATTTCTTTCTTTATTTCTTCCCTTACCTGATTATCAAGGAGTAGGGTGTTGTTCAGTTTCCATGTGAATGTGGGCTTTCCATTCTCTTTGTCATTTTTGAAGACCAGCCTTAGACCATGGTGATCTGATAGGATGCAGGGAATTATTTCAATTTTCTTATATCTGTTGAGGCCTGTCTTGTGCCCAATTATATGGTCTATTTTGGAGAAGGTACCATGAGGTGCTGAGAAAAAGGTATATTCTTTTGCTTTAGGGTGAAATGTTCTATAGATATCTGTTAAGTCCATTTGGTTCATAATTTCTGTTAGTTTTACTGTATCTCTATTTAGTTTCTGTTTCCATGATTTATCCATTGCTGAGAGTGGGGTGTTGAAGTCTCCCACTATTATTATGTGAGGTGCAATGTGTGTTTTGAGCTTTAGTAAGGTTTCTTTTATGTAAGTCGATGCTCTTGTATTTGGCGCATAGATATTCAGAATTGAGAGTTCATGTTGGTTGACTTTTCCTTTGACAAGTATGAAATGCCCTTCCTTATCCTTTTTGATAGTTTTAAGTTGAAAGTCGATTTTATTCGATATTAGAATGGCTACTCCCGCTTGTTTCTTAGGACCATTTGCTTGAAAAATTGTTTTCCAACCTTTTACTCTAAGGTAGTGTCTGTCTTTGTCACTGAGGTGGGTTTCCTGTAAGCAGCAAAAAGCTGGGTCCTGTTTGCGTATCCAGTCCGTTAGCCTATGCCTTTTTATTGGGGAATTGAGTCCATTGATGTTAAGAGATATTAAGGAGAGGGTGTTGTTGCTTCCTGTCATTTTTGCTAATAATGGAGACATCGTTTGTGTGGTTATCTTCTTTTGGGTTTGATGGAAAAGGATTATTTTCTTGCTCTTTCTAGGGTATGATTGCTCTCCTTGTATTGGATCTTTCCTGCTATTATCCTTTGTAGAGCTGGATTTGTGGGAAGATACTGTGCAAATTCAGTTTTGTCATGGAATATCTTAGCCATCTATGGTAATTGAGAGTTTTGCTGGGTAAAGTAGCTTGGGCTGGCATTTATGTTCTCTTAGGGTTTGTATGATATTTGTCCAGGATCTTCTGGCTTTTATAGTATCTGGTGAGAAGTCAGGTGTAATTCTGATAGGTTTGCCTTTGTATGTTATTTGGCCTTTTTCCCTAACTGCTTTTAAAATTCTTTCTTTGTTTTGTACATTTTGTGTCTTGATTATTATGTGACGGGAGGTGTTTCTTTTTTGATCTAGTCTGTTTGGCGTTCTGTAGGCTTCTTGTGTGATTATGGGCATCTCATTCCTTAGGTTAGGGAAGTTTTCCTCAATAATTTTGTTGAAGATATTTACTGGCCCTTTAAGTTGGGAATCTTCACTCTCATCTCTACCTATTATCCTTAGGTTTGGTCTTCTCATTGTGTCCTGGATTTCCTGGATATTTTGAGATAACAACTTTTTGGATTTTGCATTTTCTTTGATAGTTGTGTCAATATTTTCTAAGGTATCTTCTGCACCTGAGATTCGTTCTTCTATTTCTTGTATTCTGTTGGTGATGCTTGTGTCTATGACTCCTGATTTCTTTCTTAGGTTTTCTATCTCCAGGGTAGTCTCCCTTTGTGCTTTCTTTATTGTTTCCACTTCCATTTTTATGTCCTGGATGGTTTTGTTCAATTCCTTCATCTGTTTGTTTGTGTTTTCTTGTAATTCTTTAAAGGATTTTTGTGTTTCTTTAAGGACTTCATCCTGTTTTCCTGTGTTCTCCTCAAGTTTTTTGATAGTGTTATTTACTTCCTTCTTGTAGTCCTCTAGCATCGTCATTAGAAGTGATTTTAGATCTGGTTCTTGTTTTCCTGGTGATATGGGGAGTTCAGGACTTTCTAATGTGGGAGAACTAGGTTCTGATACTGGCAAGTACCTTGGGTTGCTGGTGCTTGTGTTCTTGCGCTTGCCTTTCGCCATCTGGATCGCCTTTGTGCTATCAGTGCTGTCTCTGACTGGGGCCTGTCTTTCCTATTATCTAGGTTGTGTCAGAACTGTTTGGGATGAGTTTTGCTGCTTGAGTTAGAGCTGAGGCCCAAGATGTGCTCAGTGTTCAGGTGGAAACCGGAAGGGGCCTGGGCTCCGGGTCAGGAGCGAATTCCTGGGTCTCAGTGAGTCCCGGTGGGTCCCAGTGGGTCCCAGTTGCTCCCTGATTGGAGGCAAGCACTGCCACCTCCTAGCCTAAGAAATTGCTTGGCACAGAGGTCCTGCGAGCCCCGCTTCCTCTTGATTCTGCGAGATTGGGTGCAGAGCTGACTCTCGGGATCTGTGAGTGCTCGGGCCCAGACCGGATGGAGCCCGCCCCGGGCCAGGAGCGAGTTCCTGGGTCCCAGTGGGTCCTAGCTGCTCCCTGTTTGGGGGCAAGCACTGCCACCTCCTAGCCCAAGACCCTGCTTGGTACAGGGGTCCTGCGAGCCCCGCTTCCTCTGGAATCTGCGAGATTGGGTGCAGAGCTGCCTCCCGGGATCTGTGAGTGCTCGGGCCCAGACCGGATGGAGCCCGCCCCAGGCCAGGAGTGAATTCCTGGGTCCCAGTGGGTCCTAGCTGCACCCTGTTTGGGGGCAAGCACTGCCACCTCCTAGCCCAAGACCCTGCTTGGTACAGAGGTCCTGCGAGCCCCGCTTCCTCTGGAGTCTGCGAGATTGGGTGCAGAGCTGCCTCCCGGGATCTGTGAGTGCTCGGGCCCAGACTGGATGGAGCCCGCGCCGGGCCAGGAGCGAATTCCTGGGTCCCAGTGGGTCCCAGTTGCTCCTTGTTTGGGGTGAGTGTTGCTTTTACCTTACCTGGGATGCTGCGTGAGTTCAAGCTCCTGGGAGTCCCTGTTTCTCTCGGTTTTCTGGGGTTGAGTACGGAGCTGCCGCCTGCGACCTACTCTATGCTCGGGCCCAAACCGGAAGTCCCCAACTTCAATTTTTCATACAGTGGATTTGGCCTGTAATAGGGTCTGGCCCCAGGAAGACAGAACTCCATGAACATGGCTTTTAGTAACACATGAACTCAGGCTGGGTCCTGTCCTACCCCAATCCTGGAAGGCCAATTTCTTCCTTCTACATACTCGCATCTTCTCCACCTTTGGAAACTTGTTATCCTGGACAGCAGAAGTTTGGAATCCAGATGGAGGGTACCCTGGCTCCCTGTGTTCATTCAGCTGGCCTGAACTAGATGTCTAGCAGCTTGTACTCTAAAGACACTAGACCACAGGTCCTGGACCACCAGAAACATGTGATTATATATTTCCTACTTTCAAAACAGGGACTCGAAGTCTTGGATAACTAATAGTGTAGAGACATTCATTACACATAATTCTGGAGATGAGACCAGACATCAACACAGTTTTCTAGTCTGCCAAAGAGATACAAATGTATAGACAAATGGCACCACACATGCAGTGAACAGTGCTGTTTACAGTAGGGGCTCCCGGACATTTGGACTCACTTCACGTTTAAACTGTTATACAGGTAAATCCACAGGACAATCCAAAGAACCCAAGTTCCCAAAGAGTGGAAGGAAATATATAACTACTATATGTCTGCACATCCATATGCTTGTGGACACACACAAGCACACAGACAAGGAAAAGTAAAAGGAAACAGAATCAGAGAATGAGAAAGAGAGAGATACAGCATTGGAGAGAGAACAATCAGAATAAGAAGAAATTCACTCAGCATTACTGACTCAGAGTATAAGGCACACAGACAAAGAGAAACAGGCATAAGCTTCAGGCCTTCTGTTAAAGCACTGAGATGAACAGTGAGGGAAAAGCTGCTGCTGGGACCTTCCAGGCCTCAATTAAGAGCCAGGTAAGTACAAAGCGTCACCACAAACTCACTGCATCTGTCGAGGACTTTCCAAATGCATGCTGTGCATTCACTAGCCACTGCCTCCATCCAGAATTCTTTAATCAGACCACAAGTTCAACATTTCAATTAAAGGAAGCAAAAGAGTCCGTTTCCCTTCTCACTCCTGACCAACTTCAGGTTCAGTCTCTCCTCTAAGAAGCATTTAGGGACATAAAGTTGGGCACAGGGACTCTGTGCAGGTACTGCTTGCCAGAATTCACAACCTTTAAAGGATAAGATGAGGGTGACATTGCAGATGTCAGACTGACACCAAAGGGTTTGGAGCAATGAGTACCTCTTGTTCATGGATCCCTCTGTGACATAGATCAAGCGGTCTCTCAGCTCGTTTCTCTCCCGGGTACTGAGTTCCAGGTCTTTGGTCAGACTCTTTGGCTCCTTCTTGGCCTCTTTCTTGTTTAAGACATTTGCAGGGCATGATGACTGTCTGCCAGCCACTTTAGGCAGAAGAACATAAGTAAATTGCCCCAAGAGAAGGCAGAGAGTCCTGGGAGAACACCCTCAGATCTAAGAGAAGGAGAGCATGCCTGGAAACCAGTGACACCACAAACAGTCTGGTCTAGGCATTTGATGCCTCCTAAGTGAATCTCTTCTCTCCCATCACTCTATAGAGACCAGGAGATGAAAGCAGCCAGGTGTTTCCTCTCTCTCCCTACACGTGCTCATTTTGACCACAGGGATCACTTCTCTACCATTATTGACAGTTTTACAAGGTGCAACTTGCCTTTAGATCCCTCAGTCTTGTGGTTTCACAAGTCAGATGGAAAATTAAATAACACAAAGAAGTTGAGTGATAGGAGATGGTCAGATGTCCTACCCTGTTAGTCAAGGCCCAGTAGTTTGGACTAAAATTCATGCAGAGTGAGACCATGATCAACAGAGTGGCAATTCCCCCTACTGAAACACCAAACACCCCAGAGATGGCAATACGGTTCATTGTCTGAGTGTATCAACACTGAAAGGTATTTGGTTAAAGGACAGAAATACCTGCCACCCACAATGGGTGATGAAGAAATCTAATGTGTCAGGGAGAGGATGTCAGCAGAGTTCTGAGAACATAAGACCATGACCAGGAGCACAATTCTTTCCTGGTACTACTGTCAGATACCCACTGAAGCTTCAAAAAATAAAAAAGCCACGGGAGTGAAGTGCAGGGATTCCCTTATGTATACTGGCATAGGTTAGACCCTCTGTGACTCTTGATGGTCTCATTTTCTCCCCATGTAACAACCACAAAACCCAATCAAAGTAAAGACTTGGTATTTGAAACTACCTGCTTTGGCCTTGCCATCACCTGCCTTAAGGGATGGAGAAAGTCATGTTCTGAAATCCTTGATGTTTAAGTATTGTGATAATCATGGAAATTCATTTGCTTCCCAGTGAAGTCAGTTTCTGTGCCCAAATTGCTAGGAAGGCCAGCTCAGGCCACCCCAGACAGGAAGCTCACCATCCCCTTCCCAGGACTTACTCCACATTCCCCAAGACCACCTTCTTCGTCCTTCATTACTCTCAGATAAAAGTCCAGCTACTTTCTGCCTCTCTCTAGTTTCTGTCACCTCCATCTCTGCTCTTCCAAAAAGTCTCCTCAGTCGGGAAATCATGTCTAGGGACATATGCTGTAGACACTGACTGAGAGAGCTCAGTGCACTTGGTGTCACTACAACACTGGTGACATCACAAGGGATGCCAAGAACTCTCCAGGATACAATGTAATGTTCAAAGAAGGGGCTGCTGATGTCATGGGGAACACCCTTTGCCTCCCTGCTAATTTTCTCCCTGTACAGGTAGGAAGCTGAGGCATCCTTATAAGGGTGTTTCCTGGGTCACAGATATTGGGCACCTCCACTTTCCAAAGATAGAGTTTGCTCTAGACTTGATCAGAAACACCTAAGTCATTTATTTTCTGAATTTAACTGAATGTTTCCATTCAGACCTTGCCCAGGAATGTCTCATCCTAACTCAAGCTTTCATAATTCAGCAATATTGGCCATTAAAAACTGCTGAAAATCACATCAGGAAGAATGTGGAGGAGGAAAGATCTCCTGTCTCATCAT
>NW_021612367.1:0-1773 GCF_004785775.1 Grammomys surdaster | reverse complement strand
TTCAGAGTACATGATCACATGTTACAAAGTTCATCACAAGTTCAGACAAAAATTCAAATCATAATTTGAAATAGAAGTTTACAACAGAGAATGTTTACATGCATATCCATTAGGAGAAATTATCTGGCTAAACATCCATCACCTGTCTAGCTCCACAGGTTTACTGAAGGTTTAAAACTATAACTAAGAAATTAGTGAAGTTTTGCATAGATAAACCCAGGCAATATTTTCTCTTCTGTCCTAGTACCTATAATAAATTGTGAGTTCCCTTTTAGTGATCTTTGGTTAATTATTTTACAACCTTATTGGAATGTGCTCTTAGCAGGAGAGAGTCTGGTTACTATCTAAGGGCAATTAACTGATGACACTCGGATGACTGACACAGTTCTCATTGCAGTCTTGACCATCAGAAAAGTACATAATAGCAGTCCCACTATCTAAGAGCTTAATAAGCACAGAAATAACTTTAGGAATTCCTATGGGATCATTGTTAAGACTTAAGAAGTCATCTACTTGTCTATATAGCATCACTACAGGATAGTATATCTTCATAGATTTGCATAGATCTGTTCCCAAGAGGTCAACTTTTGCTTAGAGATGGTTATCTATGTTTAATAATAACTATAAAATCATATTAATAGCAGTAATCTGTTCTAAAATGAATTCTCTTAGGGCCTTGCCTAATAAGAAAGAATCTGTAGCCAATTATATAATAATCTGAAGCACAGAATCTCAGGAAGATCACCTGCTAGTATTCAGCTTGTCCTGTTATGGCTCCTGACATAATATATTTATATGAGGACATCAGATAGAGATTCCAGATTAAGTGAGGAATGGAAAACCAGATGTCTTAGGTTCTATAGGGCAAGAACTTGCACCCTCACTCACATGAAGATCAGGTGACCATAGATTCTTTTTATCCTGTTTTTCCATAACCAAGCTGGAGTTGCACAAGGTTTCTTGTCCCACACATTGACTCTCTCACTCACTGTCACTTTCAGTAATGAGATTTTTTCTAGGGATCTTCACAAGAACAAATGACTGGAAGAAACTCCTCTTCAGTATGCTATGAGATCGCCAAGAGTAAAAGACCAGCATTAACTAACCCTCATAATCTTGTAGATGCTAGACACATTCAAGGTGATGCATGTTAACCATAAGGCAGGCTCTATCCACTCCTCCCACTAGAAAGGTACCTCCGAACATTGTTGATCCAGATGTTCACCTTTCTCTTACCCATATTCACAGCAAGGAGGTTTTTCTCTATTGCATATGTCATCTGATGGGCCTAATCTGCATTGTTATCCTAGATGTGAGGTGACAAATCTGTTTCAAACTGACAATCAGTGATCCTGTGGCTGGTTCCTGAACTCACGGGAGCCTTGTATGAATTTGTGGCCACTTAAGACAATTAGAATGTCTACCTCATGTACCTGTGACTAAAAGTTTCCAAATTTTCACTCTTTGATTGGGAGTGATCCAGAACACTTGGTTGGAAAGACAAAAGTCAAGTGTAGTGTGGGCAGTAGAGATGTGTTCTCCATTAACAAAATTTGTTGCAGTCTAACAGGACTCATATAACAGCTACAAACCTCTTTAACTCAAATTCTGGTGGAATCTGATGCCTGCTTCTCGTCTCTGTGGGAATTGTATGTGTGTGGTACAAAAACATTCAGCAGGCCAAACACTCACATGTTATTAGTTTTTCTTAATCAATAAATGTTAAAATTTTAATTGTTATGTTCTATATAAGTGTTTATTTTATTCACCTTT
>NW_021612366.1:843-3231 GCF_004785775.1 Grammomys surdaster | reverse complement strand
CTGAACAAGATGGCCACAGCTTCATAGGAGTTCCTAGACTTCCTTTCTACATTGTATTTGTTTCAAACTTTGCATACTAAAAAGGTCACAGAAGGAGCCACAGAGTTGACTTGGTGGTTAAGATCGCTGACTTCACAATCACAGGGACTGGAGTTCAGACCCCAGCACCCATGTAAGACATCAGGCCTTCCACAAATGCCTGTGGCTCCAGCTTGGAGGATGTGGTGTCCTCTTCCGGTCTCTGTACACAGAGGCACACATCTTTCCCTTGTAACGGGAGGCTTATGCATTTACAGAAAGGTGATCCATCCACATGGAACCACACTTCCTGTTTTGAAGAGTCAAAGGCACTGTCACGGTTGAGACCCCAGCACGTGTGACCTTTCTCTCTATTCTTTTTTTTTTATTTTTTGAGACTATCATTTAATTAAAACACTTCTTCCTTTCCTTTTCTCCCCACAAACCCCTGCAATATCCCCTCCCAGTCTCCTTTTTTATCAATTGTTATTGCCTGCATATATGTATTTGCATGTATGTTTATATACATGTATTCCTAAATATAACCTCGTGAGTCCATGTACTGTTTTTGTATGTAGGTTTCCAGGGCTGACCCTTTGGCTCTGGACAATTGCTGTACTCTCCCTGGGGAGGATCTTCTCCCGCTCCCAGCTTTACTCAGCTGCCTATAGTTCTTCATGCAGAGGCTTCATGGGCTCATCTCCATCCAGTTTTGCACACGAATTGGTGTTACCCTTGCTGATCTCACGGTTCAGCAGTCATGTTGGTGAGACGTTAGTTACACTTATAGCTTGTGATGTATGAGACAGTCTCTTCCAGCAAAGCCTGTCCCTCAAAGTCTGTCTGTCCCTCACAGTCTGTCTGTCCCTCTCTCTCTCTTTTTCTTTTTTTTCTTCAGTATCTTTGGTGTGAAGGGAAATTCTCTTCAGGCTGATATGTTTGATGGTCATGGTTTCATGGCTTCTGCATTCACCCTTTCTCATGGCTGCTTGTGCTGATGGCTTCTTTTCCCCATCCTTCTCTCTCAAACAAGGTCTCATGTAGCCCAGGCTGTCCTTGAACTCATTGTTTAGTTGAGAGTAACTCTGAACTCCTAATCCTCCTGCCTCTACCTCCTCAGTGCTGGGATTACAAGCATGCATTAGTACACTCTGTTTATGTGTGCTGGGGAAGGGACCCACAACTTTCCACATTCTAGGCAAGCAGTCTGTCAACTGAGTAGGTACACAGAAAACCCACTGTGAGCCCATGGAGAGCCCATGGAGAGCCCATCTCAGGCTCAGCAGGTCTCATTTAGCATGTTGAAGGCTCAGCCTACGCCTTAGCCAAAGCAACACATTTCTAAAAAGCTGTCCAGAACCTTTGCCACTCACCATCAAGATGGAAAAGCGCCCACATTACCTGCAATCCACTCAGCTTCTGTGGTAGAGTCGCCACACTTTGGCATTCATGAGACACATCAAGAGAGAGGAAATCCACCGAGCCCTAGAAGTAAGGAAATCAAGCCATTAGGAACAAGCCTCAGAAGTGAGCTGTGACTCTGCCCATGACTAAGCTCAATCTTGGGCCCCAAGAGAAATCTGGGGATGTGTGTGCACGTGACTCTGTCACCTAGTGCTGCAGTGGGAGCTCGTGGTTAGATAATAAGTGTGTAAATGGGTGTGTTGGGTGTGGGGTGTCAATGGAGGTGCACCGAGGGAGGGAATCAGAGTCTGGAGCTCCGTCTACCCAGGGCAGCACCCTCCCCTTGACCTTTGTGATATCAGGGACCCTCTTGGGGCTGGGGTTTGGTTTTATTTCAGGTCATAGTTTGAAGTCCACACTAGTCAACCCTGGCTTGACTAGCTTACTAGCAGAAAGCACGAGCAACAATGCCCCCTCAGCCATGCTCTGACCCACATTCTAGTTAGGCCATGCTGAGTGTGTAGCTTATCACGTGCAAGGCCCTGGGTCTGGCACCAGCACCACGTGAACAGGGCATGGTAGTGCATGTCTGAAATCCAGTACTCTCACCCTTGGCTACCTAGTGAGTTCAAGGCCAGCTTGTGCAACGTGAAATCTTGTCTTGAAGAGGGAGAGGAGGAACAATGGGAGGACGGGAGGAGGGGAAGGGGAGGAAGATAGTGAGATGGTACAGAGGATTACAGGCACCTGCCATCAAGTCTGGGGACCTAAGTTCTACTCCTAGATCCCACATGATAGAACTTAGACTCCTCAAAATTATCCTCCGACATCCACATAAATACCACAGCATGTGCATGCGTACATATAGAGACACACAGATACATAGACAGACAGAAAGACAGACAAGACACAGACAAGACAGACAGACAGACACACACACACACACACACACATACACACACACAC
>NW_021612366.1:0-743 GCF_004785775.1 Grammomys surdaster | reverse complement strand
AGACAGACAGACAGACAGACAGACACACACACACACACACACACACACACACACACACACACACACACAAATAAAACTGTAATGATTTTTGTTTGTTTGTTTCTTTTTTGAGACAGGGTTTCTCTGTATAGCTCTGGCTGTCCTGAAACTCACTCTGTACACCAGGCTGGCATCAAACTCAGAAGTCCACCTGCCTCTGCCTCCCAAGTGCTGGGATTAAAGGCAGGCACCACCACTCACCACTGCTCGGTGTGAATTTTTTAAAAAGAAAAGAAAGAAAAAGGAAGGCCAGGCAGTGGTGGTGCACACCTTAAACCAAGCACTCAGGATACAGAGCCAAGTTGATCTCTGAGTTTCTTCTTTTTTTTTTAAAGATATATTTATTTTATGTGTACACTGTTGCTGTTTTCAGATACACCAGAAGAGAGCATCAGCTCCCATTACAGACGGTTTTGAAGCACCATGTAGTTGCTGGGAATTGAACTCAGGACCTCTGGAAGAGTAGTCAATACTCTTAACCACTGAGCCATCTCTCTAGGCAGATCTCTGAGTTTCAAAGCCAGCCAGGTATACAGAGTGAGTTCCAGGAAAGCCAGGACTATGCAGAAAAGCCCTGTCTGAAAAAGACAAAGACAAAGAAAGAGGAAAGGAAGGGGCTGGAGAAGGAGCTCCTTCAGTAAGTTCTTTCTATTAGTTCTGACCATCTGTACACACCTGAGATCCAAGAGGGCATCTTTTTTTTT
>NW_021612365.1:353-1526 GCF_004785775.1 Grammomys surdaster | reverse complement strand
CATACGAAGGCCACTGATTTTTCTTTTTCTTTTTTAGTTAATCATGTATCTAAAAAAAGTTGCTGAAAGTGTTTATCAACTCTAGAAGTTGCCTTTGGGAAGTTTTGGTTCCCTTATCCATACTATCATATCATCTGCAAATAAAGATAATTTTACTTCCTATTTTCTAGTTTATATTACCTTCATCTTCTTCAATTTTATTGCTCTAGCTAAACTTTTTGATAGTATAGTGAATAGAAATGGAGATAATAGACCACCTTGTCTTTTATATGATTTAGTGAAGTTATTTAGAAGTTTTCTAGATTTAACTAAAGATTGGCTATAAGCTTGTTGTGAAGTTGCATAATTATGTATAAGTATGTCCCTTGTATCCTTAATCACTCCAAGAGTTTTATCACAAAATTGTGCTGGATATTGTCAGAGAAATTTTCATTTAATGAGATGACAACTTTTTTTTTTTACATATTAATCACATTATTTGAACCATCCCTCCATCTCTTTAATGGAGCCTACTTCATTGATCATGGTAAATGATATTTGGATTTGTTTTCTATTTTATTTTATTATATTCATATTGTTATATTAAGTATATTTGTATCTGTCATTTTAAGGAAAATTGGTGCTTATTCTCTTTTGTTGCTGAGTCTTTATTGATTGAATATATGAGTAACCATGGGTTCACAAAATAAATCTGCTAATGTGTTTTCTGTTTCTATATTGTTGAATAGTTTAAGGAATATTCTTACTAACTCCTCTTTGGATGTCTGGTAGATTTCTACAATAAAACTCATGGCCTTGGACTCCTTTTGGTAGCAGATTTGTAATGACTTCTCTTTTTCTAGATGGTTAGGCAGTTTAAGTTGTTTATCTTAGTTTGATTTAACGTTGATAAGTGGAATCTCCTGAGGAATTTATCTTTTCTTCTTTTTTTTTAATTGAAATTCCAGTTCAGTGGAATACAGGCATTTTAAAACTATGTCTCTATCAATCTCTGGGTTTCTTCATTGTCTGTTATTTTTTTCCCATTTTTATTTTCAATTTCATTAATTTGGATACTCTCTATCTTTTTTTTTAATTTATTTATTTATTATTTATTTATTTCATGTGTGTGACTACACTGTAGCTGTCTTCAGACACACCAGAAGAGGGCATCAGATCTCATTACAGATGGTT
>NW_021612365.1:0-253 GCF_004785775.1 Grammomys surdaster | reverse complement strand
CCCTTTTTTTTTTTTTTTTTTTACTCTCTATATTTTAATAAGGGGTTGACTACCTTGTCTAATAAAAGGCTCAAAGAACCAACTCTATGTTTCATTCTTTGCATCCTTCTCTTTCTATTTTATTGATTTCAGAGTCCAATTTGATAATTTCTTGATGTCCACTCTTTTTTTTCCATTGCTCACTCACTTATTTCTTTTCTAGACTTTAAAGCATGTTGTTAAATTGACAGTATGAGAACTCTCCAATTTTTTC
>NW_021612364.1:4584-5635 GCF_004785775.1 Grammomys surdaster | reverse complement strand
CCTGACTTGCCTACTCCAGCTGCCATTCAAGTAAATGCATATAAAATTATTATAGATTTAAAAGATTGTTCTATACAGTTCCTTTACCTCCTGGTAAAGATGAGAGGTTTACATTAAGTGAAATTGCTTGTGATTTTTGAGAGCCCATGAAGCCATTCATTAAAAAAGCTTGCCTCAAAGAATGATTAATGGCCTTAAAAAATTTGTTGTTGCTTTAATACAAAAGGTTAAAGCGTTTAAATCTCTCAGTATATATTATTCATTGTATATTTTATTGGTTGATCTCTCTAAAGGAGTTTTTCTACAAGCCTTTGCTCTAGTACCATACAAAAAAAGGTTTACTTTTAATGATTCTCAAAAGTTGTTAACAGATATTAATTGGCTAAAACCTCATTTTCAGCTTACCATAGAAGAACGTAAACCTCTGTTGGATATTCTCAAGGGAGATACAAGTCCTAATTCCCCTTGACAATTAATTGATGAGGAGTAGATAAACACTTTTACCCTCAATATTTTAGAGCCTGACAGGCCAAAAGAAATGGTCAAATAAAAGGACATCTTGACCGGACAATGAAAAGGTCCAGATTCTATTTTAATAAAAGCCAGGGGAGCGGTCTGTGTGTTTCCACAGGAAGAAGACAATCCATTTTGGCTACCAGAGCGACTGACGTGATGATCGTGACATCTGAAGATGACCCCCCAAAAGACTCATATACAGATCCTTATTTGGATACTCCAACTTTGGGTTCCTAGTATTTTTGTTTATTTTATCAAATTTCACCTTTAAGAATTGTACCAATAAAACCTGCTAGATGTCCCAGCGTTAAAATTCTGAAAGATTCACTCGCGCTATGGTTGCCAGAGTCACGCGATGGGTTCCCATCCCCGTGGAGACTCCTTCCACTTTGTCATTATTTAGACAAAAAAGAGATTTTGGTATAACTGCAGCCATAGTGGCGGCGATATCAGTTAGTGCCATTACCGCCACTGCCACTGAGATTGCTATGTCAACTTCTGTTCAGGTGGACACTACCCCCAATTGTCAGCCACG
>NW_021612364.1:0-4484 GCF_004785775.1 Grammomys surdaster | reverse complement strand
TTGTCAGCCACGGTGGCGGAGGCTGTTAACCTTCAAACCTCCGCCAGGGCCCAACTAAAAGGCGGGCTAATGATCCTTAATCAACGCCTTGATTTAGTGAGAGAGAGATTGGATATCCTCTTTCAATTAGCCCAATTGAGATGTGAGAAAAAACTGGGTACACTTTACATCACCAGTGTACAGTATAAAAACTTTACTCGTGTAACTAATCTGTCCAGAAAATTGTTTCAGTATCTTACAGGAATTTGGTCAGAAAACTTCAGTGAGACACTCAGAAAATTGAGAGCAGCTGTGGTGAACATCAATTCGACGCTCGTGGATCTGTCCCTGACTGAGGGACTGTCCTCCTGGAATTCTTCAGCTTTCTTCTTTTCTTTTCTTTTTCTTCCCTTTTTTAAGTGGGTGGGAGTAGGCCTGTTTGGTATGCCCTATGTTGCGGATTAGTATTTATCTTTTGGTTGGCTTGCAAACTCAGAGCTCAACAAAATCTTGACAAGGCTATTTTTGCACAGGCACTTGTGACCAAAAAACTAGGGGCTTCCCCTGCAGTGTGGTTATCACTGCTTCGATTATAAACAGTCTCCCCCTCACGTGTGGTGGTGCTAAATGTTAGGCCATCAGCGTTGCACCCCAGAAGATTTGCCCATTACACTGGGTCAGTGAGGAGTCTTGGCCTGGCTGATCCTTGTCTGTGTAGCTGTGGTACCTGAATTTTGAGACAAACAGCCCTTGCACCCCTAGGAGATGACTCCATTGAACAGGGATGGGTGTTTGCATCTCTTTCTGTTCCCCTTAGCCCTTGCACTCAGAGGACTTGCTTCCATTGCACCTGATAGGGTAAGGGAGACTGTCTTAAACTGTTGGTTCTTGAACGCTTATTCCCCCAAGATGGAATTTGCTTGATCGGCCTTGAGTTTGAGTCATAACTGGTACCACGCCAGACAGGCCAAGAACAGCCAGATAGACAACTCCATCTTTTTGTCTCCAAGACAGCTGCCATTGGTCCCAATGATGGGAATTAGGCTGACGCCACATGCCAGATTTACACCATGAAGACAACTGAGGAATTGATGACAAGCCAACCCCATGACGGGATTAGCGAGTGGCAATGACCTGGGCGCGGGTATATCCCTCGTAGCCTAAGACAGGGTGGCTTGCCTTTCCTTGGTGTTAGCCCTATTGGTGCTGGGTGTAGAGAAATGTCAGCTAGCCTGGGGACATTGACGGGACATTGACCAGTGCCTGTTTAACAAATCAAAAAAGAAATAGCCAGTAGACAGATTCCTCAGCCGCTGCACCCAAGGGCTTCTGGTAAGACACCCTGTAAAGCCTCAAACATTTGAACACCACCCTCTAAAGAGACTCAGACCCACCGTGAGACCCCCAAATATGGGAGTTACGTAACCTTCCCAGGGACCTCTACCACCCTCTGTTTTTAAAACAAAAAAGGGGCAGATGTTGGGAGCCGCGGCGGGTGCTGGCAAAGTCCGCCATCGCTAGGTGGCGCTATCAGCCATAATTCTTCCTAGTAAACAAGTAAATTTCGCATGTGCCATGGTAAAAGCCCGCCAAAGTTAAAGCCCATCCCACGGCGTTTGGCGCGCAACGAGTAAGCAGCCAATCAGAGGTGAATACCCCGCTCTAGGATATATAGCAGTGCTTTTCCAGGCCTGGGGGTCTTCTACCACCATTTTTGGTTTTTGGGAATAAACGTGTTTCTACGGAAGGATTCTGGTGTGTGTGTGTGTGTGTTCTTGCCGGCGAGACACTACACGCGCGCCTCACATTTGGTGCCGAGAAACCCGGGAGAATTTACCATCGCCGGCACTGTTTAAGAAGGCCCTCCACACGTGGAGTGAATCCAGAACCGTAGAACGAGGTGATGTTCTCTGAGAGACAGGTTTCGACTTGATTTATTTCGTCTCCCTCCCCAGTTGGCAGGAACCTTAGAGGCTCTCGCTATGGTGTTAGTAGCGTTAGTTTTCTTCCTTCTGGTTCTCGTGAGGGTTCGGGGAGTGGTAGATGGATTACAGGTCAGCATGTCAGAAACAGAGAAGGAATGGAAGCGCTTAGAAATTCAGAAAGGAAAAGAGAAAAGAAACGTATTAAGGAAATCAAGCCTCCCCAAGAACCAATTCACGGGGATGAGAGATGAGAGAAAAAACGCTCTTGGGAGAGACGGGAGAACAGGAAGCCTCAGAAAGAAACCTCTTTATCTGGTAAAGGAGCCGGGGTTTTTACGGCGTGATAGCTCTGAGTCGGAGGGGCTAACTTCCTCCGAGTCAGAGGACTCAGATGAAGAGATAGATGAAAAGAAAAGATGCCAGCATGATAAACGGCTGCCGCCACGAGATCGAGTGCTTGCGTTAGTGATGGTTAATTGGAGGCTGTGTTTGCAAGAAGAGTGGTTTGGGGGAGACAGTCTAGGTGAATGAGATATTGACCCAGTGCCGATCTTGCCTAAGAGGTGATAGCGAAACATAGGTCAAGAGAATTCTAAACAGACATTGCCTGCAGCCTAAAAACTGCTTCAGGCGGGAAGAGCAGGGTTAAAAGGAATTAGAAAGCAGGGTATTGAAGTGTTAAATTAGCTGCCCGCTACATCTCCAATGAACGAGATGAAAAGTTACATCTTAAATATGAGAGAGAGAGAAAGAGTTTTAAAAAATACAGGTGCCCTCTCTCTGAGCTGTGTCAATAAAAAAGAATGAAAAGGCTATTTCAGAGTTCATCTAGAAGCAGAGAATTCGGGAGACGTCCTGAAATTCTCTGTAGTTCTTAGAGGTCCTTCTTTGTTGTCTGTCCTTGGCGCGCCAATGTCCATGTGTTTGTGTTTGCCTTTTGTTTCGTTGTCTAAATGTTCTGTGTTTGTTACGTGTTCAAAAAGAAAGATCATTAAAACTGCTTGATCCAACCTTTGGGAGCAAAAAAAGTCTTTTCAGGAATTGAGGTTGGCATAAGCTGCTTTTAAAAGAGACCAACAGCATTTTGGGTTTTATAAGGAAGCTAAGAGTCGTTTTGTCCTAGAAAAACCTCTGTGACAAGGTGCTTTTCTCTTGAAATTACAGCTAGAAAGACAAGAAATTTTGTTTGATCTAAAAATAAAATATGTAGCCACTTCGTTGTTGTTTATGATTGGTTTTAAAAGTATAAAAATGTTCTACATGTCTTGGTCATAGACTATTGGCTTAAATTATTGGGTGTGATTAGAAATTTACAACTTTGGTAACGAAAAGTGACACAAAACTAACTCAGTGTTAGAGTCACTCAGAAACCAGGTGTATAAAGAGTAAGATTTTAAAACAGTATCTCTTCAATGAGATTAAAAGCTGCTTCATGTATTTATATGTAAAAATTGACAGCAAAACTTTGTAACATAGGGGTAGTCTACTTGGTGTTGATTTTAGAAAAAGTAGATTGTTTAAATTGGTTTTGCTTTTGCTTCTCAAAATTAATGGTTATACTCTAATGTTACAAAAGAAATTTAAAAATTTAGTTAAACTGCCAGTATTCCATTGGCTACAGTTGGCAGTTGTAATCTTGAGTTTAAAATTTTTTTGATTCGCCCATGTTATGGAAAGGGGGACAGCAAGTAGAGTTAAATAAAAATATTTTAAACAAGTTGTGATACAGTACTGGCCTGCTAGAGATTAAAAACATTTACATTTAAATTAAGACTATAACAGAGTAGTTGAGACAGGAGCTTAGATTTCAGACATTCCTATTGTCCTGTCCCACCTCAAAAAGGGTGTTCTCTAGACTTTGTTTATTGCCTTGCTTGTTCCTTAGGGAGGTGTCGGCCTCAGACTCAAAAGAAATTCAAAACAGCTTGTGGGCCAGGCAAAAATTTTTTGAGTGTGATAGAAGACAAAACGGCTTTGGTTCCTTTGATGTGTATTAGGTCTTATTAATAACAAGAAACCTAATCTTAAATTAATAATTAAAAGAAAAAAGGTTTTAAAAGATTGATAGATACTGGGGCTATTTAACAATTATTAGAGGACAAGATTGCCTTCAGCTTGGCTTTATCTGATACTTCACTCAGTGTGGGACTGCATAAGGGTATCCTGGGTCATGGTTGAGCAGGTACTTAGAACCCCGAGATTCTCTGTGGAATTCCTCATGAGAACCGGCAGGAGTTCGGTCCCTCCCATCACCTAAGATCCTGAAAAACAGTCACAGATCTCCATAGAGTCACCCAGGCGATAGGCCTCAGGCCTTAGAGATTTACATACTAATGAAGGCCAGAGGGGAGAGCAAATTAAACATTCCTCCCCCCAGATCCTCCCCTAATCCTCCCCCTTTCTCCCTCCCTATATAACTCGGGACGGCCCTGAGTTTTTGGGGGATACGCCTAGATCCATCTATTATCCGTCATGTCAATAAACCTTTTTGGAACCAAGGACTTCCTCGTGTTACTGGGGCCTGCCGCCGCCAAGGCCCTCAGGCCGCTGGAACCGTAGGATCTCCCTCCCTGATGTGGG
>NW_021612363.1:2236-5791 GCF_004785775.1 Grammomys surdaster | reverse complement strand
TGTTTCTCCTGAAATTTTTGGACAAATAGGAGTATTTTACCTGTGTGAATGAATATGATTATCATATGTACCTGTTCTTTATTTTTGACAGAATGTGGACTCAGAACTCTTGATCTTCATGTTATGGGTAGTCATTAGTCCCCATGTAGATATTTGAAATTGACCACCATTATGTGGAAGACCAGCCAGAGCTTTCCACTTCTGAGTTATCTCATTCTCGTGCCCTATGTTGCTTATTTATGATCAACATTTACATTATTAATATTTATTTCTGTCCATTTGAATCTGTTTAAACATTTATTCCGTTTTAGTTAAATTTTATTAATATAGCATTTTAAACTGGTACACTTTACATTTCTCTAAGATGAATACAGAACTGCTTTTAATGTCTAATTCTTTGTAGGAACTTCAGTAAAGAGCGATGAGTTCTCTCTATCATTTCTCTTTCCTTGGTTGATTTTTACAGGGGCATGAGTGTCTTAATATGTTACTTATGCTGTCCTGAAACTTGCTGCATTGACCGTGATGGCATCAAGCTCAAGGACATATACCTGCCTGTCCCTCTGGGATTAAAGACATTAGCAAAAACACCCAGGTTGTCCATCATTTATATACCTATAATTGTTCATACAATTTCTTTAATGTGTGCTCAGTGCTATTGGTCTGTTTCCCTCTCCATCTCCCTCTCAAATGGCATTTCTCTTGCAAAGCTATATCCTATTCAGTGGGTTCAGAAGCGACACATGCAATACTCATAACACAATTTCCTTTTAAAATGACATGGCGATTAGATTATAACTTCTGTGTCCAAGAAATAAATGATAGTAGCAACAGAAATGTATGATTATATTGTCTAGGAAGCAAATATTTATTTACAGTGATGTCAGTATCATGGTTTGTGTTGTACACATATTTTAGGATGCAATAAATATTGATGATGTGCATATCAACTTCACTAAAGAAGCGTGGGATTTGCTGAATCCTTCCCAGAAGAATCTCTACAAAGATGTGATGCTGGAGACCTACTGGAACCTCACTGATATAGGTAAGACTGTGAATTTTCTTTTGTTTTTCAAAATAAGGGGACAAAAATTTCTTGACTATTGATGACACTCAGTTATTTGAAATGGGGACATGGAAGACTGAGTAAAATAAATCAGAATCAGTGCTGTGAAAAGCCACAGTAAGTTGACTTTTGCCTAATTTCCAATACTATATCATTCATTTTCTCATACTGTGTTTTAGGGTACAATTGGGAAGACCACCATATTGAAACAGAATTTAAAAATTCTAGAAGGTACGAAAGGTAATGTTAATGTGCAAACTGAAACATATATGCCTCTGAGACAATTTTAATATGTCCTGGAAACTGGAAAGTAAAGGAAGCATGTAAAATATCAGTCCTTTAAGTATAGCTATGATTAAAATATTCTCACAAAGCCATGGGCCTTAATGTCAGTTATCTGATTTGTGTTTGCAAGGCATTCCTCTAAGGAAGGAGACATAGAAACAATGCCTTAAGAGATGCCTTTATTTGATTTGTAAATCCATTAGAGCTAAGCTGTGGAACTACCAATCTGATTAGTCTCATAATATTTAGATGTTGCACATTGAATAGTGATAAACATATATCCAAAGCCATGCAATAAGTAAATAGTCTGTGGTAAATTCAGTGATACTCATATTTTTGTAGTGACATTGTTAAGTTTACTGAGAGGTCAGTTTATGAGAGTCAAGAATGTTGCTGTGGAGAAACCTCAATCCACATACAGTAAGTCTAGAAGAAATGAAAAGTCAAATGATGTTAATTCAATGTGGAAAGCTTTCATTTCTTCTTTTTATGTGTATATCAAGTGTCAGAAAAAAAAAACTATGTGCGCATAGGAATATTTAAAAGAGCAACATCCCTATCTTTACTCCAGAACAGTGAGAAGATATGTAGTATTTTGCATTTGAAAGATTTTCTAAATATAGTAGAAGTTTGTAATTAATTGGTTTTCTGATTTACAGGGAACATCCCCATAGTCACACTGCACAATATCCCCTTGGGTACTAGAATTGTGTAAATTTTTGTTTTTCCAGGTTCACAGTGCTAATGTGGGTTGATTCACACTATAGAAAATTTATGAATATAATCAGTGTTATAAAGGTCTCCTTTTTGCATTTTCCTTCAGATACATGAAACACATCATATAGAAATCTCATAGAGACAAAGGATGTTATACCTGTGAGCCATGTAGTAAATATTCCTGTCATCACAGGTGTTTTCAAAGAGGCATCAAGCCAGAGTTGGGGAGAACACTATGAACATATGAAGTGGTAAAATCTTAAGATATGGTTCTTCTTTACTATTAAACCAAAATGTAAAATTTATTCATATTGACCAAAAGATTGATCAGGGTAATGAAAGTGGTAAAGCTTTCACTTGTGCCAATTATCATTGCAGGCATGTAAGAAGTCATAGCAGGACGAAACCATATGAATGTAATCAGTGTGGTAAAGCCTTTACAAGTCCCAGTCATCTCCAATATCATAAAAGAACACATACTGGAGAGAAACCTTATGAATGTAATCATTGTGGTAAAGCCTTTGCAAGACCCAGTCATCTCCAATGTCATAAAAGAACACATACTGGAGAGAAACCTTATGAATGTAATCATTGTGGTAAAGCCTTTGCAATACAGAGTAATCTCCAATGTCATAAAAGAACACATACTGGAGAGAAACCTTATGAATGTAATCAATGTGGTAAAGCCTTTTCAGATCAGAGTACTCTCAAAAGTCATAAAAGAACACATACTGGAGAGAAACCTTATGAATGTAATCACTGTGGTAAAGCCTTTTCAGATCAGAGTATTCTCAAAAGTCATAAAAGAACACATACTGGAGAGAAACCATATGAATGTAATCAATGTAGTAAAGCCTTTTCACGTCACAGAAATCTCCAACATCATAAAAGAACACATACTGGAGAGAAACCTTATGAATGTATTCCGTGTGGTAAAGCCTTTTCAGAACACAGTACTCTCAAAATTCATAAAAGAATACATACTGGAGAGAAACCTTATGAATGTAATCAATGTGGTAAAGTCTTTTCACAACAGAGTAATCTACAATGTCATAAAAGAACACATACTGGAGAGAAACCTTATGAATGTAATCAATGTGGCAAAGCCTTTTCACAACAGAGTAATCTACAATGTCATAAAAGAACACATACTGGAGAGAAACCTTATGAATGTAATCAATGTGGTAAAGTCTTTTCACAACAGAGTAATCTCCAATATCATAAAAGAACACATACTGGTGAGAAACCTTATGAATTTATTCAATGTAGTTAAGCCTTTTCACGTCAGAGTAATCTCCAACACCATAAAAGAACACATACCGGAGAGAAACCTTATGAATGTGTTCAGTGTGATAAAGTCTTTTCACAACAGAGTAATCTCCAATGTCGTAAAAGAACACATACTGGAGAGAAATCTTATTAACATAATCCATGTGACAAAAGGCTTTTTACAAAGTTATTTTCTGCAAAAGTATAAAAGAGCCCAT
>NW_021612363.1:0-2136 GCF_004785775.1 Grammomys surdaster | reverse complement strand
GCTGGTTTTGTGTGGAACTTGACACGGGCTGGAGTTATCACAGAGAAAGGAGCTCCATTTGAGGAAATGCCTCCATGAGATTCAGCTGTGTGGCATTTTCTGTTTTAGTGATAAGTTGCGAGTGCCCACTGTGGGTCATATCATCCTTGGGATGGTAGTCTTGGGTTCTATGGGACTTTGTTATTTTCCAAGAACTACAACTTCAGAATTCCATGAAGTTACCTGTTGCCTGGGCAGGTGAGTCATATAGGTTAATTTTTGGCATTAGACAACCTTGATCTGTTGTCCTCATATTCTCTTTGCCTCTATCCATTGTTCCTCTAGTAAGTAGTGTGATGTCAAGCCAGGGGAATCAAACCAGTAAATAACATCCTTCCATGGCCTCTGCCTCAGCTTTTAATTTTTGACCTGATTAGTTCCAGTCCTGACAACCTTTGGTGAGGAACAGCAACATGGAAGTGTAAGTTCAATAAACCCTTTCCTCCCCAACTTCCTTATAGTTCATGATGGTTTGTACAAGAATAGGAACCCTGACTAAGACAGCAATCAATGTGCTAAAGCCTTTGTATATCCCACTACTTTCCAAAACATAAAAGACTCATACTGCAAAGAAACCTCATGAATGTAAACAATGAGTTAAAGACTTTTCACAACCTTGTAGTCTTTATTATTATAAAAGAGCATTTATCGGGGAGAAGCCTTTGAGTAGCATCATTCTTTACGCACACAAAAAAATCACTCTGGCCAGGTGGTGGTGGTACACACCTTTAATCCCAGCACTTGAGAGGCAGAGGCAGGCAAATTTCTGAGTTTGAGAGTTTGAGGCTAGCCTGGTCTACAGAGTGAGTTCCAGGACAGCCAGGGCTACACAGAGAAACCCTGTCTCAAAAAACCAAAAAAAAAAAAATCACTCTGGAGAGAACCCCTGTTATTGTAATCACTGTGGTAAAACCTTGTGAATTCACTGTCATCTGCAAATACATAGTAGAACACATTCAAGATAGCAAACCTATCAAGGTAATCAGTGTATTAAGCCCTTGGGAGTTACAGTTATCCCCCAATACATAAAACAACACATACTGTAGAGAAACTACATCAATGTCATGAATGAGGTAAAGCCTTCCAGGACACAGTCATTTTTGAATACACAACAGAAAATGTGCAGGAGAGAAACCTCATGAATTTAATCAATGTGAGAAAGCCTTTGCATAGTTGTCTCCGAATACATGAAACAGCACATAATGGAGAGAAGCTCTATGAGTGTAATGAATGTGGTAAAGCCTTTGCATGTCACTGTCCTCTCCAAATACTTCAAGGAACACACATTTTAGAGAAACCTTATGAATGAAATGGAAACGTGGAAAAGCCTGTTTATATCACAATAGTTTCCAAAGACACAGAAGAACACATATTGAACAGAAACCTTGTGAATATACTCAGGTTGGAGAATCCTTTACATGCCATAGTAGTCTCTGAATACAAAAATGAACACATACTAGAGAGAAACCTTCTGAAAATAATCAGAGTGTTAAGCCTCTGCATGTCCTAATCATATTTAAATGCGTGAAAGAATTATAGTAGAAGTAAACTGCTGTGATTTGAATATGCTTGGACCAAAGAAGTGGCAATATTAAGATATTCAACATTGTTGGAATTGATAGTACTGTCTTGAAGGAAGTGAATTCCTGATGGTGGTCTTTGGAGATCTGACCAGGATAAAACAGACACTCCTACTGTTTGGCTGGAAGACTGTCTCTTCCTGGTTGCCTTCTCATGAAGATACTGAACTCTGAGCTCCGTCTCCAGCGTCATGGCTGCCTGCATGCTTCTAATCTTCCTGCTATGATGGTAACTGACTCAACATTTGAAACTGTAAGCCAGGCTCAATTAAATACTTGCCTCTAAAACAGTTGCCTTGGTCACAGTGCCTCTTCTTAGAAATGGAAATTCTATCTAAGACAGAAGTTGGTACCCCAGACATAAGTATTGCTATGATAGGATTGACTATGTTTTTGTTTGGAGCAATGTGGATTTTTAGACTTTGGATTGCTACATGTATTAAGTGGAACTTAATGGTCCATTCTAGTAGGAATATGGAACACACACATATGTACTAAGGGTGATTTGACTTTTGTA
>NW_021612362.1:4168-5225 GCF_004785775.1 Grammomys surdaster | reverse complement strand
TCCAGGAACATATACTCACATTCCCACAGTCCCTATGCCTCCACACTCATGTGCCCACAGAACGGCTCTGACCTCTTCAGACGCCTGTATTCACATGTCCAGTGAATGCTATGTCTGTGTAAAAATCTATACTAAAATGTCCACTACCAACCTCTGGTATTGGTCTAGCTATACTCACATGCCCGCTGTCCTACTGGCATCTGTAGGTTTGTGCATTCAAATACCCACAGTTCCATCACTGAATTGACCACTAACAATCTGGAACCTTCAGTCACAGGCCCACCACCTCATTTTGGCACATGCACTCTCATGCACAATGCCCAAATCTAGCCTCTGCATGTGCCTGCACACATATGCCCACTGTCCCCTTGTCTCTGCACTCACGTACCCTCACCTGCACTCTGCACCTCTCTAGTGTTCCAGACACCTCCAATCACTTACACAGTGACTGCCTGGCATGGGCAGGAATCTGAACAAAGCTGTCCACTGCCCACCTGTGGTCATGGTGCTTAGCTACACTCACATGCCCACTGTCCTACTGGTGTGTGCTGTCACCTGTAGTCACATGCCCAATACCTTAATGGCATCTGATGGACATGTACACTAAATACCCACAGCTTAACTTGGTCCTCTGAAGGCTCCTGCACTCAAATGCACAGCTCCCCTCCCTGGTCACTGCAGGCACCTGCACTCACAGGCAAGTCTCCGCTTGTAACCTCAGCAGGAAAATTCCTTATGAGCCCATTGCTCTCCTGCGCTCAGCAGGAACATGAACACACAGGCACACTGACCCTCTCTGGTCTCTGCAAAGCTGAGCTCACATGTCCACAGCTCACTTCTTCCCTCTGAGAGAACCTGCATTCTCAGGACCTCATTCTGATCTGTGCAGGCATCTGAACTCACATGTCCACTGCACTCTGACTCTCTGCAGGCATCTGAACTCACATGTCCACTGCACTCTGCATCTCTGCAGGCATCTGAACTCACATGTCCCCTGCACTCTGCATCTCTGCAGGCATCTGAAGTCACATGTCCACTGCACTCTGCAGGCATCTGA
>NW_021612362.1:0-4068 GCF_004785775.1 Grammomys surdaster | reverse complement strand
ACTCTGACTCTCTGCAGGCATCTGAACTCACATGTCCATTGCACTCTGCATCTCTGCAGGCATCTGAACTCACATGTCCACTGCACTCTGCATCTCTGCAGGCATCTGAACTCACATGCCCACTGTACTCTGACTCTCTGCAGGCATCTGAACTCACATGTCCATTGCACTCTGCATCTCTGCAGGCATCTGAACTCACATGTCCACTGCACTCTGCATCTCTGCAGGCATCTGAACTCACAGTGCAGCTGCCCTCAGGTCTCAGCAGGCACGCCTACTCACATGCAAAGGGTCCCTTCATGGCCTCTGCATTTACCCACACTCACCTGCCAACTGCACCTCTCTGCTTCTCCAGACACCAGCAGCCACGTACAGAATGACGGCCTGGCCACTGCAGAAATCTACACCAACATGTCTACTGACCACTTCTGGTATTGTCACTTAGCTATGATCACACACAATGTCCTCCTGGTATCTGCAGGAATCTGCATTCACATATCCACTGTATAGTTGATACCTGAGATGTACTTGCACAAACATTGTCCCCTGTCCCCATCTGTCCACTGCTTCAGTCCCAGGCAAACTGCCCTCTTCTGATCTCTACAAATACATGTACTCACTGTCCCACTGTCCCACCTGTCCCTTGTTAGTACCTGCATCTGCGGCCAGCCTATCCTGTCTCTACAAGGACATACTCTCCCAAGCATATTGCAGCTCTCTGGCCTCTCACTCATCTGTACTAGTCTCTGCAGACAAATGTACTCACATGGCCAGTGTTCCCTCTGTCCCATGTAGGCACTACACATACATGCCCTCTGCCTCTCTGTAGCCTCTGCACTCACATGAACACAGTCACCTTGTCTCTGTAGGGACATACACTCACATGACAATTGTACCTCCCTGACATCTCCAGACACCAGGATCCACATACCCAAGGACTCCCTGCACTGTGCAAAAGTATGCGTTGACATTTCTACTGCCCATGACTTTTCTTGTTGCTAGCTACACTCACAAGTCAACTGCCTTCCTGGTTTCAGAGAGCACTTGAACTCGCATACCAACCAACTTCCTAGATTCAGCAGGAATGTGCCTTCCCATTCCCACTGCTCTATTTAGCCCTCTGAAGGCTGCAGCACTCAGGCACACTGTATCCCTGGAATGTACAGGTATCTGCAGTCACATGCATACTATCTGCCTGGCCTTCGCAGCACTTGCAATGACATGCCAACCAACCCACTCTGGTCTCTGCACCTACACTCAACATGTCCACTGCCCCCTTACATCTGCAGACACCTGCAGACACAGGGCACTGCAAGACTGTATTCTGCAGAAACCTGTCGTCACATGCTCTCTGACATTCTCTGCCCTCTGCAGACCCCGGTAGGCACATGCTACCTGCTAATCTCTGGTCTAGGCACACAGGAGCCATCATATGTCCACTGCTGCCCTGGCTTCACATGTCCACTGCCTTCATGGTATCTTCATTCATGGACACTGAAATATTCACTGCTTAACTTAGCCCTCTGAATGCTCCTGCACTCCTCCCTGCCCTGGCCTCTGCACTCACATGTCCAAAGCCCTCTCTCTCCTCTGCAGGCAACAAGACTCACATGCCCACTGCACCTTTGCATCTGCAGGCCCCTACACTCACATGCCCACTGTCCCTCTCTGGTCACAGCAGTCTCCTACACTCACATGCCCACAGCTTCTCTGGCATTTTCAGAGCATTGTCCTCATATGGACAGTTCCCCTCTCTCTCCTGGACATATACCTGTATGCATAAATAAAATGTTTCCTGTCCCTTCTACATGTGTCTACACTCACATGCTCACTACATTCCCTAGACTCTGCTGGAATCTACAATGAAAACCATACTGATCCAGGTTTCCCTCTGCAGGCACCTGTACCCACATGCTCACTTCACCCGTCTGACCTCTGTGGACATCTGCACCTACATGTTCATGATACCTGGTCTCTGCAGACACCTGAACTCACATCCTAGTGATCCTCTCTGGTCTCTATAGGTAACTATGCTCCATGCCCACTACCCTACTTTGCCATGTGCAGACACCTACACTCACATGCCACATGCCCTCTTCTATACCCTGTAGTGACTTATGGCATCATGTCCACTTCCACCCTTACCTGCAGGAATATACACTCACATTCCGACTGTCCCTATGCCTTTGCACTCATGTGAACATTGTACTGCTCTGACCCCTTAAGATGCCTGTATTCACATACCCAATGAGTGCGATGTCTGTGCAAAAATCTATACTAAAATATCGACTACCAACCTCTGGTATTGGTCTAGCTATACTTACATGCCCGCTGTCCTACAGGCAACTGTAGGCTTGTGCATTCAAATACCCACAGTTCCATCACTGAATTGACCACTGACAATCTGGAACCTTCAGTCACAGGCCCACCACCTCATTTTGCCACATGCACTCTCATGCACAATGCCCAAATCTAGCCTCTGCATGTGCCTGCACACATATGCCGACTGACCCCTTGTCTCTGCACTCACGTACACTCACCTGCACTCTGCACCTCTCTAGTGTTCCAGACACCTCCAATCACTTACACAGTGACTGCCTGGCATGGGCAGGAATTTGAACTAACCTGTCCACTGCCCACCTGTGGTCATGGTACTTAGCTACACTCACATGCCCACTGTCCTACTGGTGTGTGTTGTCACCTACAATCACATGCCCAATGCCTTCGTGACATCTGTTCACATGGACACTGAATACCCACAGGTTAACTTAGTCCTCTGAAGGCTCCTGCACTCAAATGCACAGCTCCCCTCCCTGGTCACTGCAGGAACCTCCACTCACAGGCCAGTCTCCACTTGTGACCTCAGCAGACAAATTCCTTATGAGCCCATTGCATCCTGCGCTCAGCAGGAACATGAACACACAGGCACACTGTCTCTCTCTGGCCTCTCTGCAAAGCTGAGCTCACATGTCCACAGCTCTCTTCTTCCCTCTGAGAGAACCTGCATTCTCAGGACCTCACTCTGATCTCTGCAGGCATCTGAACTCACATGTCCACTGCACTCTGCATCTCTGCAGGCATCTGAACTCACATGTCCACTGCACTCTGCAGACATCTGAACTCACTGCCTCCTCTGGCCTCTGCAGGTTACTGAACTCTCATGCACGCTGTCCACACTGCCATCCCATGTCCAACAGGATGCTATTCTCTGCAGACCCTGTGTTCACATGGCCTCTGTCCCACTCTGTTCTCTGCAGGCGACAGTAGTCACACACCAACTGCCCCTCCTGGACCTTAGTAGGCACGAGCACTCATCAGACCAACCTCCTACTTCTGATGACTGCAGGCAGTTGGTCTCACAGTCCCACTGCCCCATGTGTCTTCTACAGGGACATGCACTCACATGCCCAGGATCAATCTTCCCTATGGAGAAGCCTGCACTCTCAGGCCCACAGCATGAGCTTTGCGTTAGTAGCCATGAGTGATTGGGGTCTCTGCAGGCACCTGCACTCACATGCCTACTGCACTCGTCTGTCCTCTGAGGACATCTGCACCACAGATGCTCCTCTCTGTCCTCTGAAGGAAGCTCAACTCACATGTCATTGAACTTTTCTGTCCTCAGAGGGTACCTGCACTCTCATGCCCTTGCCCCATCTGTCTTCTGAAGCCAACTACAATCATAACTCTTCTGCCATCCTGTCATTTACTTGGTCATACACTCACATGCCTACTGCCTGCTCTATCCTCTGCAAGACACATAGTCAAATGCACACTCTATCCAACATGTGACTCTACAGACATCTGCCATAACCTGCAATCTACCCCTTATATGTACTGCAGGGACATGCAAACAAATGTTCACCGCCTCTCTCTGGCTCTGCAGGTATCTAAAACCATGTTCCACTCTACTCTAGAGGTTCTTGGACTCACAAGGCCTCTGCCCACCTCTGCTCTCTACAGACAAGGGTAGTCACATACCCACTGCCCTCCCTGACCTCGGCAGGCACCTGGACAAAGTCTCCTGCCCCCATGTGTCTTGTGAAGACAACTGCACTCACATGCCCACTG
>NW_021612361.1:544-2416 GCF_004785775.1 Grammomys surdaster | reverse complement strand
AGACTGGATACACACACAAGACCCAGAACATTGCTGCATACAAGAAAAGCACCTCAGTGACAAAGACAGACACTACCTCAGAATAAAAGGGTGGAAAACAATTTTCCAAGCCAATGGTCCCAAGAAACAAGCTGGAGTAGCCATTCTAATATCAAATAAAATCGACTTTCATCCAAAATTAATCAAAAAAGATAAGGAAGGACACTTCATACTCATCAAAGGAAAAAATCTACCAAGGTGAACTCTCAATTCTGAACATCTATGCTCCAAATGCAAGGGCACCTACATACATAAAAGAAACTTTACTAAAGCTCAAAACACACATTACACCGCACACAATAATAGTGGGGGATTTCAACACCCCACTCTCAGCAATGGACAGATCATGGAAACAGAAACTAAACCGAGACACTTTGACATTAACAGAAGTTATGAACCAAATGGACTTAACAGACATCTATAAAACATTTCATCCTAAAACAAAAGAATATACCTTTTTCTCAGCACCTCATGGTACCTTCTCCAAAATAGACCATATAATTGGACACAAAGCAGGCCTCTACAGATACAAGAAGATTGAAATAATCCCTTACATCTTATCAGATAACCACGGAATAAGACTGGTCTTTAATAATGACAAAACCAATGGAAAACCCACTTGCACATGGAAACTGAACAACTCTCTACTCAATGATGACTTGGTCAAGGAAGAAATAAAGAAAGAAATTAAAGACTTTTTAGAATTCAATGAAAATGAGGACACATCATACCAAAACTTGTGGGACTCCATGAAGGCAGTGCTAAGAGGAAAACTCATAGCTCTAAGTACCTACAAAAAGAAACTGGAAAGAGCACACACTAACAACTTGACTGCACAACTAAAAGCTCTAGAACAAAAAGAACCAAATACTCCCAGGAGGAGTAGAAGGCAGGAAATAATCAAACTCAGGGCTGAAATTAACCAAATAGAAACAGAAAGAACAATACAAAATATCAATAAAACCAGGAGCTGGTTCTTTGAGAAAATCAACAAGATAGATAAACCGTTAGCCAGATTAACCAGAGGGCACAGAGACAGTATCCAAATTAATAAAATCAGAACTGAAAAGGGAGACATAACAACAGAAACTGAAGAAATTCAAAAAATCATCAGATCCTACTACAAAGGCCTATACTCAACAAAACTGGAAAACCTGGATGAAATGGAAAATTTCCTATACAGATACCAGGTCCCAAAGTTAAACCAGGAGCAGATAAACCATCTAAATAGTCCCATAACCCCTAGGGAAATAGCAGCAGTCATTAAAAGTCTCCCCACTAAAAAAAGCACAGGACCAGATGGTTTTAGTGCTGAATTTTATCAGACCTTTAAGGAAGACCTAACACCAATTCTCTTCAAAATATTCCACAAAATAGAGACAGAAGGAACACTACCCAATTCGTTCTATGAAGCTAGAATCACACTCATACCCAAACCCCACAAGGACCTGACAAAGAAAGAGAACTTCAGACCAATCTCCCTTATGAACATCGATGCAAAAATACTCAATAAAATTCTAGCAAACCGAATCCGAGAACACATCAAAACAATCATCCATCATGATCAAGTAGGTTTTATCCCAGGAATGCAGGGATGGTTCAATATTCGGAAATCCATCAATGTAATCCACTATATAAACAAACTCAAAGAAAAAAAACACATGATCATCTCATTAGATGCTGAGAAAGCATTTGACACAATTCAACATCCCTTCATGATAAAAGTCTTAGAAAGATCAGGAATTCAAGGCCCCTACCTAAACATAGTAAAAGCAATTTACAGCAAACCAGTAGCCAACATCAAGCTAAATGGAGAGAAACTTGAAGCAATCC
>NW_021612361.1:0-444 GCF_004785775.1 Grammomys surdaster | reverse complement strand
TATACTTAAGTGACCCCCAAACTTCCATCAGAGAACTCCTAAACCTGGTGAACAACTTCAGCAAAGTGGCTGGTTATAAAATCAACTCAAACAAATCAGTAGCCTTCCTCTACATGAAAGATAAACAGACTGAAAAAGAAATTAGGGAAATGACACCCTTCACAACAGTTGCAAATAATATAAAATACCTTGGTGTGAATCTAACCAAGCAAGTGAAAGACCTGTACAACAAGAACTTCAAGTCCCTGAAGAAAGAAATCGAAGAAGATCTCAGAAGATGGAAAGATCTCCCATGCTCCTGGATTGGCAGGATTAATATAATAAAAATGGCCATCTTGCCAAAAGCAATCTACAGATTCAATGCAATCTCCCATTAAAATCCCAACTCAATTCTTCACAGAGTTAGAAAAGGAAATTCTCAAATTCATATGGAATAACAAAAAA
>NW_021612360.1:570-3772 GCF_004785775.1 Grammomys surdaster | reverse complement strand
AGGGTTCCATTGCTGTGAGGAAACATCATGATCAAGGAAACTCTTATAAAGGACAACATTTAATCGGGACTGCCTTACAGTTTCAGAGATTTGGTCCATTATCATCATGGCAGGAAGCATGGCAGTATCTAGGCAAACATGGTGCTGGAGAAGCAGCTGAGAGATCTGCATCTTGATCAGGATGCAGTAAGGTGAAGCTGTCTCTTCCAAAATGGGAAGTGCTTGAGCATTAGGAGCCCTAATTTGAGTACCTTACAGTGACACATTTCTTCTAACAAGGTCACATTTATTCTATCAGGGGCCCACCTCCTTATAGTGTCACTCCCTGTGGGCCAAACATTCAAACACATGAGTCTATGGGAGGGAGGCAAACTCATTCTAACCACTCTAGACCACATTTCTTCCCCCTCCCCTGCCAATGTCCATACAGTGCTGCACTTAAACCAAGTGTAAAAGGGGGTAAGACACTGCTCCATCAGTAGACTAAATCCCTGGTTGCCTGAGAGGGCTGAGTTCAGGATGTGGCCTGATGAACAGAGGACACTGTGTGATCAGAGGATGGCGGGGGGAACAGTGCCATGTTGTTGGAAAGTGATCAGAAACCTTTAGCATTCAGAAAAAGTTCAGAAAAATTTGACTGTAAATCAAGGTACAGAGTTGGCTCTCTCTTCCACCATGTGTATTCTAGCTCAGACTACACAGTGTACTTCACTGTGTTGCAAAATTGTCTGCAGATTATGGAAGGTATGACTTTTCAAGTGTAATTTTTGCTCAGCTGTGGGTAATATCAAAATTTACATTTTTATCTAAGCCATTTGTATTTATAGATTGTGCAGTAACATTCAGGTCTTTATTTAAAATGAAAGAAACATTTACACTGAAGGTAGCTCTAAGAAATATGGTGTCTGACTGACAGCAGAACCCAGGGATGATGGAGTGAGGGGAGAAGATGGCACAGGAGGGATGAGGGTTTGGGGTTAGCCTGTGTTTACAATATAGCTGCTGAAACACAAGCTTCCAAGTGCATGCCTATGAAGGCTTCTGGAAATTTAGATGAACACAGAGAGAAGAGGATGGAGACAGAGAGAATTGTGTAGTGAACAAAGTCCTAGACATACAATACCTGACTCATTTTGGGGCTCATTTTTATTTATAATGGTCATAGTCAGGGTTATTTTTAATACTGGCTATGATTGTTTTATTATAATAAAACTGAAAGGTAAATCTGGCTATGGCAGAAGTTTCTGTTAGGATCCCTGACTCTCCTAGTTACATTACTCTTTAATAATGTCCCAGAGGTAAACAACAGTTCTCTAATAGGACTTTTTTTTAACTTAATAAAGTATTTTTATTTTTTTCAAAATAAAAAGGCTGTGTCTTTAATGACAGACTATGGATTCAAGCTTCAGGTTTTTTTTTTTTAATAATTTATTTTTTCTCAAATCGTAATTCATTCACACATGGGTTATAAACACAGAAAGGCAGGATGTGGGGAAGGGAATGACACTGGAGTGTGTTTGTTCAGGGGGAATACAGATATCTTTCAGAACGGGGTATCTGCTGGGTGAAGGATCAGGGGACAAGTCACTATGACTCTGCCTATGACTCGCTTGTCCTTATCTAAGTTGGTATTGCCTGCCCAGGCTACCTATTTACAAGGTCTATGACTACTCAGGCTTGTAAATTTCCACAAAAGCTGCCTGTTTACATTAGCTTATAGCCATCTGTTTCAATGTTTTTCCACTGAGACCCAAGACTTGGTGTTAGTATACATGTATGACAGGCCTATTGCTGATTTTAGGCCTATGGCTGATTTTAGGCCTTCAGTGTGTAAGTAGGGCTGCCCCTGACATCTCCTCCCTACTCTAAGTATAGAAGGGCTGTGGCAATTCTAATCTTGTGAAGGTGGGGATAGAGGCCTGACCTCCAGTACTTGAAGGGGACCTTGTAATGGCTCCGGTCCCCTGTTGTTGTCCAGTGAGGCATGAGGGCCATACCTATCCCGATGTCTTTTTTCTGGAGAGGGGATACTTTTGACATCAACCCCTATGCAGTCAGGCTTGTCCCTCAGGGAACCCAGAGAGATATTTTTATCTTTTATTGATATTCCCTTGCAGTGCTTAGCCTCGAAGCCTAAGCAAGAATTCAGATCGCCTGTCAGAGGGGGTTCTGAGTGGCCCCTCTCTGATTGGTCTAGGGGTAGAATTTCCCCCCTTTAGGTTGGGTGGAGATGGATTTTAGAAGAGATGGTACCTCAAAAATGACATGGGATTTTCTTTGAGGGGGTCTATAGATGTTAAGTAGATAGTCCATAACTATTTTATGTACTGGCAGACAAGGTTGTTTAAAGATGCAATTCAATAAAGGATGTGAACACAAAATAATAATAACAATGTCCCAGAGGGAAGTTATCAACAAACATCCTTATCTGGCAGTGTGCCAAGTCCAGCCAGGGATGACGACACTTGCCTACTATTCCTGGTGCACTTAAGCAGCTTCTTCCTCTTGCCCAGTGTGGCCCAGACTGCAGCAGCATCTGATGGTGAGTCCCCCTGACAGGAGAGTCTGCACAGCACAGGGGGGACACTAGGCAGTCTGTTCCTTCTTTACAAACTCTCCTTCATTCTTTATTCTTTACTGTCTTATTCATTTTCAGGACGAGAGAAATTTGGCCTCCGCCTCTTCATTCTTGGTTTTTTGGGACAGGGTCTCTCTGTGTAGCCCTGGCTGTCTTGCAACTCATTCTGTAGACCGGGCTGGACTCAAACACAGAGATCTACATGCCTCTGCATCCCGGTGCTAGGATTAAAGGCGTGTACTAGCACACCTAGAATCTTCCTGAAGTTTCCCTTTACTGCTTCCTTACTGAGAACTTTTTCTATGTTATGGATTAAGCAATATGTATTCCATAAAAACACACACATAAGTATTGTCTTGATTATGTTGGTAATCCCGCTGCCTCAGTCTCACAAGTACTAGGATTGTAGTGGGCATCTGCCAACACACCCACCCTTCCTTCTGCATTTTTACATACTCATATGACAATGCATTCATTTCCAAATTTCTTTTGGGTGGTTTATTTAATTTCAAGTATGTGTAATTTTTCAGGGTTACAATAGTGCAAAAATAATTGTCTTCATTTTACTCAAAATAAATTTCTTTCTTTCTTTCTTTCTTTCTTTCTTTCTTTCTTTCTTTCTTT
>NW_021612360.1:0-560 GCF_004785775.1 Grammomys surdaster | reverse complement strand
TTTCTTTCTTTCTTTCTTTCTTTCTTTCTTTCTTTCTTTCTTTCTTTCTTTCTTTCTTCCTTCATTTTTCATCATATGAAGCATGCAATGAGTGATCAAAAATAAAACTATACCTTTCTGCAGAAGTAATGTTTCCCATAGAACACAGGCAGGTGCCCACTCTGTGCCTACTTACAGGGTAAGCACTCATTCTTCCAGGGGTTGTGTGAAGTGAGGTAGATGCCTGAGACTCCAAGCTTCTCTGTAAAAGAAGAAAGCATGGTGAGTCCCATGGAAGCACCAGGGTGGCTCAGGGATGCTGCTGGCTTGGGATGCTGCTCTGTCATCTCTCTGCCTTCACTCTTAGTAATACAAAGGGTTAACAGTGCACCAAACTGTTCACATGACATCGATGGCACAGCATAGGTAAGGACAACAGAGCTGCTGACCCCTAACCTTCTGCAGACACCACAGTCCTGATCTCACTGATGCCAGTGTCCACACTTAACACAGGGCTCTGACCTGCACAGCACACCTCCTGCCCCTCACCTGCCTCCTGACCTCCACTCACCCAGCAGAAG
>NW_021612359.1:1894-2279 GCF_004785775.1 Grammomys surdaster | reverse complement strand
CCAGAGGGCAGAGCAAATTAAACATTCCTCCCCCAGATCCTCCCCCAATCCTCCCCCTTTCTCCCTCCCTATATAACTCGGGACTGCCCTGAGTTTTTGGGGGGTAAGTCTAGATCCATCTATTATCCACCATGACAATAAACCTTTTTGGAACCAAAGACTTCCTCGTGTTACTGGGGCCTGCCGCCGCCAAGGCCTCCGGGCTGCTGGAACCATAGGATCTTCTTCCCTGATGTGGCGGCCTTTTTAAATTTTCCCCACAGTGGCTCACAACTACCTGGAACTTCAGCTCCAAGTGGTCTTATATCCTCTTCTGGCTTCCTAGGGCATTGCATGCCCCCTGTGTGTATGCGCATGTACACACACACACACACACACACACACA
>NW_021612359.1:0-1884 GCF_004785775.1 Grammomys surdaster | reverse complement strand
AGAGAGAGAGAGAGAGAGAGAGAGAGAGAGAGAGAGAGACACTGCATCATCAATTCCGGTAACCCCGCTGGCCGCAGGCTCTAGGAGGGAGAGAATAGGAGAGGGGCAGGGACAAGAACGAGGAGGGTGACATCATGACATACGCAAGGATGTCCAAAGCCGTCTCCAAATGACAGCAGCAACCCGAAAAGAAGTCCCATGCCTCTACCGAAGCATTTTCAGGCTTGCACGGAAATGGCAGGCAGTATCAGGGCAGATGGAAGACACCATCAAAGAATAACAGTACATACTAAATGAAGCCATAACACTGTTCCAGAAAAACAAAAATCTCACAGACCCAGACCTGATTAAGCAATGTATAGTTGAATGCACAGCCAGGATTGAGATTGGACTGCATTTCCAGATTCCTTATCCAAGACCTATCCATCTGCCTCCAATGGGTCTCACCCCACGACGAGGCTGGGGACTTCAAACCCATGAGAAACTGAGAAAACTTTCCAAACCAGTGTATCTGAAGTCTCATGATGAAGTTTCCTAACAAAGAGGACAGTTTACTTTTGAGGGAGGTGAGCCAACTCGGTTTTGAATGTAAACCAAGCAATATAACCTTCTTGATTAGAAGAAAAAATTACCTTCAGACCTCCAAAATTGGTCTTCACCTATAACATGTGGCCGCAGGCATCCCTAGAGTTTTTTAGGGTCTTATTTGCTGCCTGAGCTGAGGACTAGCTTGGTGATCAGGTCTGATGGTCATTTATGGTGTCAACTTGACTACACCTAGAATTAACCAAAACCCAAGCATTTGGGTACCTGTGAGGGATTTTTTGTAAATCATTTAAAGTTGGAAGATATACCTTTTGAGGTAGGAAAATACACTTTTAATCTGTATCACACCTTTTAGTTATAGCTTATATAAAGAACATGAAAGAAGGAAGCCTTCATTTTTTGCCTGCTTGCCCTTACTCACTGGCATTAGATTCTACTTCTTTGGGATTCTGACATATCCTGAAGACTAACTGAGACATCCGGCTTCATGGACTGAACAATTACTGGATTTGAAGACAGCCATTGTTGAACTAGCTAGCCCACAGCCTGTAAGCCCCTCTAATAAATCCCGTGTGTGTGTGTGTGTGTGTGTGTGTGTGTGAGAGAGAGAGAGAGAGAGAGAGAGAGAGAGAGAGAGAGAGAGAGAGATTTTCATTCTATCAGTTCTGTTCCTCTAGAGAACCCTGACTAATACACCAGGTTTGCCTGATGTCATCTGCTGAGCTATTTATAGCAGAGCTTGCTGTTTCTTGTCAAGCTCTGACCGTCTTTGCCCAGGACTCTAGCATCTAACTCACCATGATTTCTGAAGAACATATTCCCTTTCCCAGGGGGAAACATCATTACCACATTGACCCCAACTGAAAGTGACCTCAAAGTTAGGGCAATCTTTGTTTTCAAACTGGAGGAAATACTTTAAACTTCAAAAACGTAATCCACCACACAAAAACATTTTGTCCCTTGACCCTGGAGGAATAAGGCAATCCTTGCCTCTCTCAGCTTTTCAGTGTTGAATGAAGCTGGAGTTAGATAACTATAATTAAAATTCATTTGCTCTCTTAGCAACGCCCTCACACCAGCTCTTCCACAGCCTGCAATATGACTGACCTACCATCCAAGAGTTACAGGGTTGGATCTTGTCTTTCTATCTCACATGACTGATCTTATTTGGAACGATACAATCATCCTAACTGTTAGTGCTTTCAAATTTATCCACACAATGGGAAAAAGGAGGTTTCTTTCTTAAAAAGAAAATTAAAAAACCCTTTAGTGACCTAAAAGAGAGAGAGAGACAGAGAGACAGAGAGACAGAGAGACAGAGAGACAGAGAGACAGAGA
>NW_021612358.1:1323-2069 GCF_004785775.1 Grammomys surdaster | reverse complement strand
TTCTTTCTTCATGAATTTCTCCTATTAAAACAGCCACAAAGTGTATTCATTGATTAAATGTCTTATACATATACCACCAGTGCATATATTCATTTACTTTTTTATGTTTTTTACTGAGCTAATAATTGTCACATGCTAGTAAGTCACTCTAAATGAAATATGGTTACAAAAGCTTATAGGTTTAATTCTGCATGTATTCATACACTTCTGTGGTCTAGACATTCATGGTGGCTCATATCTATAATCTCAGCCTTCATTTGGCTGAAGAAAAAGGATCACCAGTTGTTTGAGGCCAGTTTTGGACTAAATGGTTTCAGGCCAGCTTCCATTACAGGGTGAGACTCTAACAACTGCTGTTGAGTCTCTGGGAAATGTAGCTCAGTTTATAGAATCCTTTCATACAGTGCATGAACTCATGGGTTCATTCCCTAGGACCCTCAAAACCACAAATGATACTTGTAATCCCAGCACATCAGAAATGTAGGATCATTCTTTACTATGTAGTAAGTTTGAAGTCAACTGGAGACACATTAAATACTTACACCAAAATAGTTTACTAGGTTTAAAAAAATCAAAGAAACAAAATATGAAATTCCTTGCTCAATGTAAGTAAGGAGGTTTTAATCAAAAGCAAAACACTCCTCGAAAAACAACAAAAACAAAATGAAGGATATGGCAGTAAAGATTAAAGCAAAACATTTGTTTACTAAGTGTTCTCATGATAAGTGAGTCTGGATTAGTTTTAT
>NW_021612358.1:0-1223 GCF_004785775.1 Grammomys surdaster | reverse complement strand
TCTGGTTTAGTTAGTGCTGGATATTTATTAAAGAGGTTAGCTACAAAGGTCAAGTTCACTATGGGATTTCCACTGCCAACATCAGCTGGGGTAACAAACTGCCCATGCCCTAATTTATCTGCTTGTAGAAGCATACTTTCCGCTGTCTTTAAATCATCTGTTTCCTGTTGAAGTAAAAGGAGATATATTTTCAATTTCATATGCACACACACACACTACACACACACACACACACACATACGTATGTACATACATATAGTATATATTACATAGACTCTAGTCATAGGTTGGGTAAAGGATAGATAGTACTTTCTTTCAACTAATACCTGATACTTATAAAATTGGTTTCACATGCAAAAACATGAGGCATGAGATGTGTGGTACCTGTAAATTCCCTAAGGTGGCACCAGAATACATCTAAGGACTGAAGAAAGTATTCCATTGAGATTATCTCTCAATGACAAAAAGCAGTGGAAAATAATCTGTTACCCAATTTTTCATTAACATTTCTTTGAAGAATTAATTTTAAATATGCATAGTTTCAGAAAAATATTTTATTTTCAAAACATTTTTTTTAATTTTTAATTTTTTAAATTTCTCTAACCCCTACAATGCCGTGAACAGAAGAGGGCATTGGGATCTCCTGGATCTGGAATTACAGGTTGAGTTTGCAAATAGTACTTTGGTCTCTGATAGAGCAGCAAGCACTTTTAACAGCTGAGCCATTTCTCCAGACCCTTAATTTTTTTTTTCTTAAAGAATATATTTAAAACTTGCAGGCATGGGCTTGGAGTTAAAAGGGATGTTTGGGCTGAGTGGTGGTGCCACATGCCTTTAATCTCAGCATTCAGGAGACAGAGGCAGGTGGAGGCAGGCAGAGCTCTAGGATTTTAAGGCCAACTAGGTCTACAGATCGAGTTTCAGGACAGAAAGAACTCCTGTCTCAAAAAATGAAAAGGGGGAGTGGTGTCTGGAAAAGTCTAACACAGCTATATGAAAGAGAAAATAGGTTTTGGAGGCAGACTGAAAGATATGGATAATATTTTGTAGGAATTTAAATGCTAAGCAGATAGCCCAAATTCTAAAGCCTGTAGAGGAATCCTGGATGGACTCTGGGGGACACCTCAAAGCAATATAGTAGAAAAACATCAAACAGGTAGGATTTGCTAGTGGGATGGTATATCTTGACCATCAACTCAGTTTGATTTTGAATTAACTTTGAG
>NW_021612357.1:1883-2310 GCF_004785775.1 Grammomys surdaster | reverse complement strand
AACTTTGGTTTCCGTTGCTTATGTTCTTGCGCTTGCCTTTCGCCATCTGGTTAACTCTAGTGGTACCTGCCCTCACTGTTTAAAACTGGAGTCTGTATTTCCAGTTATCTTGCTTATTGCAGAGCTCTTCAGAGTCCAGAGGTCTCTGTGGTCTTATGCTCCTAATCTCCTGGGTGGAATAACTCCTGGGACACAGGCCACCTCTTGGATCTGGAAATCCTTCTGCTCTGAGTGCAGTGGGTCCTCGATGACTCAGGATTCAGTTTCAGCTGCTCTGAGTGCAGTGGCTCCAGCTGCTCTGAGTGCAGTGGCTCCTGGATGACTCAGGATTCAGTTTCTCAACTGGACAGGAGCAGACCGACTCTGTGTCAGCTGCTCTGAGTGCAGTGGCTCCTGAATGACTCAGGATTCAGTTTCTCCACAGGAC
>NW_021612357.1:0-1783 GCF_004785775.1 Grammomys surdaster | reverse complement strand
GAGATGGAGTTCTTACCAGCTGCTCTGAGTGCAGTGGCTCCTGGATGACTCAGGATTCAGTTTCTCAACAGGACGGGAGCAGACCGACACTGTGTCTGCTCCAGCCCAGGGGACAAGGCAGGGGCAGAAGCGGACGTTAGATTTTTTAAAGCATAAATACTTGTACCATGTAGCCATGTACATTTCATTGTTTCAAATATCATGTCCAAGAAAGTTGCTAGATTCCAGCAGAAATGCAGGAATATTGAACAATTCTACTGAGAAATGCATTGCAATGCATTTGTACCTCTATAGCTAAAGGCAAGTACAAAACAGCTTTAAAAACTTAAACAACATTACTTGTGACATTTCAGTTATGACTTGTGTTTGCTTTACAGCATAAACACTTGTACCATCCGGTCTTGTATACTTCTTTGTTTCATATGGCATGTCCAATTAAGTTGCTACATTCCAGCAGAAAAGCACTATACTACTTTTTGAACAAACGTACTGTACAGATAGCCACATTTCAATGCATTCGTACTTCCAGAGCTAAAGGCAAGTACAATACAACTGAAAAGTCATAAACAACTTTATATGTGACATATCAGTTAGGACTTGTGTTTGCTTTAAAGCATTAACACTTGTACCATCCGGTCATGTATACTTCATTGTTTGATGTAGCATATCCAAGTAAGTTGCTAAATTCCAGCAGAAAAAGCACTGTACAAGTTATTGAACAAATCTACAGTAACGACATGCATTGCAAAGCATTAGTACAGGTACTAACTGAAATGGAAGTATGAATGCATTGCAATGCATTTTAGAGTAGTTTTGTGTAATTTCTTGTATTGTGCTTTTATGCTGGAATCTAGCAACCTACTTGGATATGCCATATGAAACAATGAAGTACACGAGACCCGAGTGTACAATTGTTTATGCTTTAAAACAAACAAATATCCCACACAAAATGTCACATGTTTCATGATTTGAGTGTTTTCAGCATTGTTGTACTTGCCTTTAGCTCTGGAAGTACGAATGCTTTGCAATGCCCGTATCTTTACTGGATGTACTTTCATTAGCTCTGGGATTACAAATGCATTGCAATGCATTTTAGAGTAGGTTTGTTCAATATTTGTATAGTGCTTTTCTGCTGTAATCTAGCAAAGTTTTTACATGCCATATGAAACAATGAATATACATGGCAGGATGTTTCAAGTGTTTATCGTATAAACCAAATGAACATCATAACTGAAATCTCACAAGGAAGGTTGTTTCATTTTTTGCAGCTGTGGTGTATTTGCCTTTAGCTATCGAAGTATGAATGATTTGCAATGCGGGTATGTTTACTGTAGATTTGTTCAATATATTGTATAGTGCTTTTCTGCTGGAATCTAGCAACTTTCTTGGACATGCCATATGAAACAATGAAATATACATGGCCGGAAGGTACAAGTAATTTTCCTTTAAACCAAACACATGACCTAACTGAAATGTCACATGTAATGTGATTACAATGTTTTCTGCTGTGTTGTACTTCTCTATAGCTCTGGAAGTACACACGCATTGCAATTCATTTTAGTGTAGGTTTGTTCTATATGTTGTATAGTGCATCTGCTAGAATTTAGCAACTTAATTGGACATGCCATATGAAACAATGAAGTATAAATGACTGGATGGTACAAGAGTTTATGCTTTAAAGCAAACACAAGTCCTAACTGAAATGTCAAATATAATGTTGTTTAAGTCTTTCCACATGTATTGTACTTGCCTTTAGCTTTGGAAGTACGAATGCTTTGCAATG
>NW_021612356.1:0-1602 GCF_004785775.1 Grammomys surdaster | reverse complement strand
CATTTAAATCAACAATTATTTACAAAACCATAAAAAATTAAGACTGCGCATTATAATAAGTTTATGTTTATCTCATATGTGTATATTGTATGTACATGAAAGATCCACAACCATTCTTGATTTTCACAACTTACAGACATTGAGACTTCCCCTTCATTTGCACGTACGTGGCTTCTTTTTTCATTGGATGTTTTATTTATTTACAATACAGATGTCATCCGCTTTCTCCATTTCACCTCCCTAGAACCCCTTATCCCATCCCCCCTCCTCCTTTATGCTTCTTATCTATTCAATATTTTATTTATTTACATTTCAGATGTTACCCTTTTGCCCATTCCTGCCTCCCATTAATCCCATATTCCATCCCTCCTCCTCCTTTTTGCCTTTATGCAGCTAAAATTACATGCAAGTATTAAGGTCAGTTCTAGGTTGAGGAACTAGCAGTACAGTAAATGCAAATAGTCAAGGAAAAAGCAAGGCAATAAACCTAGATAGTCAAAGAACTCGAATGACAATAAGCAGAGTCCTGTGATTACTCCTGTGATCACTATTTCTAAGGGGTTATCAGGATGACCAAAATACCTAAGCCTGTTTCCCTGTCCTAGCCCAAAGTCATTTTCATGCCTGAAGCCTACTTCTTTGTTCTAGCTTAAGATTTAAATTCCTGCCAATAATTACTTCTTTTTTCTAGCCTAGGATTTAGATTTCTACCTGAAATTACTTCTTTGTGCCAGCCCAATGTCAGATTCCTGCCTGCAGTCCATTTCCTTGTCCTTGACCAATGTCAGATTCCTGTCAGGCAAAAAAATCTTCTTAGGTTGATAAGGCTCTGTGCAGAATCTTACTTGTCCTTGGCTTTCCAGCCTGTTAAATTAATAACTCTGCCTGGGGGTCCATTTTCCATTTCATGTCATGGCCTTTGGCAGCCAACCTCTTGATGTAGTCAGAGACAAGCTTTAGCACAATGAGTAGGAATAAAAATATTCCCAGGACAAGAAGGACTACCATGATCAAGCTATATATGACATTCCTGAGGTTTGACCAAAATGGAAATACTGACCTCAGGCCATGGATAATTTTATCAGCATTCTCTGCAGCATCAAAGCTCAACAGAGCAGCATTATTTAAATTCATAATCTCACTACGCAAAGTTAAAACACCCAGAGAGGTGTTAGAATTATGCCAAATACCCTACATGTGTCGTTAGACTTATTTCTAATTATAATTACAATCATTGTAAATTTTAGAAGTAACATTACTCCAATTATATTTGTCATGACAGTTGGGATCATTCCTAACTCTTGAACCCTGAAACTCCTTCTGATAATTTGAATAGGATATAGAGCATCAATTCGCCCTTCCGGACACCTAAATAAATCCTTTTGTATACTCAATACATTAGTAACATTTTTGCCAGATGGTTAACAAAAATTGCTGTCTTAACTCCTTGTGTCAAAGCTATTGCAGAAGCAGTGGTGCTAGCAATTAATGAAATTAAAGTTGTTATACCAGCAATAATCAAGCCAGGCAGACCCCAAAGCTCTCCACATCTCCTCATTTTTACTGCATAAACCAGACTGAGCCTGTCTTAGGTCATCCTGA
>NW_021612355.1:0-5901 GCF_004785775.1 Grammomys surdaster | reverse complement strand
ATATCTTTATTTAATAACCAATTCTGTCAATATCTTTAATAAGCCATTCTGTCAATGTCTTTAATTAATAACCAATTCTGTCAGTATCATTTTTAATAACCAGTTCGATCAATATCTTTATTTAAAAACCATTTCTGTCAGCATCTTTATTTAATAACCACTTCTGTCAATATATTTATTTATTAAGCAGTTCTCTCAATATGTTTATTTAAAAACCAATTCTGTCAATATTTTTATTTAATAACCAATTCTGTCGATATCATTATTTAATCACCAATTCTGTCAATATCTTTATTTAAAAACAGTTTCTGTCAATATCTTTACTAAATAACAAATTCTGTCTATATATTTATTTAATAAACATTTCTGTCAATATCTTTATTTAATAACCAATTCTGTCAATATCTTTGTTTAATAATCAATTCTATAATAAGCAGTTCTGTCAATGTCTTTATTTTAAAACCAATTCTGAAAATATCTTTATTTAATAATCAGTTCTGTAATAACCAATACTGTCAATATCTTTATTGAACAACCAATTCTGTCAATAACTTTATTTATTAACCAATTCTGTCAATATCTTTATTTAACAACCAATTCTTTCAATAGCTTAATTTAATAACCAATTCTGTCAATATCTTTATTTAAACACCAATTCTGTCCATATCTTTGTTTAAAAGCCAATTCTATCAATATCTTTATTTAATAACCAATTATGTAATAAAGTATTCTGTCAATATCTTTATTTAAAAACCAGTTCTGTCAACATCTTTATTTAAACACCAATTCTCTCAATATATTTATTTAAAATCCAATTCTGTCAATATCGTTATTTAATAATCAATTTTGAAATAACCAATTCTGTCAATATCTTTATTTAATAAACAGTTCTGTCAATGTCTTTATTTAAAAACCAATTCTGTCAATATATTTATTTAAAAACCAATTCTGTCAATAACTTTATTTAAAAACCAATTCTGTCATTATCGTTATTTAATAATCAATGTACTAATAACCAATTCTTTCAATATCTTTATTTAATAAACAGTTCAGTCAGTATCTTTATTTAATAACCAATTCTGTCAATATCTATTTAATAATAAATTCTGTAATAACCACTTCAGTCAATATCTTTATTTAATAAACAATTCCGTAAGGATCTTTTTTAATAATCAATTCTGAAATATGCAGTTCTGTCAATGTTTTTATTTTAAAACCAATTCTGTCAATATCTTTATTTAATAACCAATTCTGTCAATATGTTTATTTAATAACCAATTCTGTCAACATTTTAATTTAAACACCAATTCTGTCAATATCTTTATTTAGAAAGAAATTCTGTCAATATCGTTATTTAATAATCAATTTTCTAGTAACCAATAATGTCAATGTCAATATCTTTATTTAATAAACAGTTATGTCAATATTTTTATATAATAACCAATTCTGTCAATATCTATTTAATAATCAATTCTATAATAACCACTTCTGTCAATATCTTTATATTATAATCAGTTGTGTAATAACCAATACTGTCAATATCTATATTTAACAACCAATTCTGTCAATAACTTTATTTAATAACCAATTCACTCAATATCTTTATTTAACAACCTGTCAATAGCTTTATTTAAAAACCAATTCTGTCAATATCTTTGTTTAAAAACCAATTCTGTCAATAGCTTTACTTAATAACCAATTCTGTTAATATATTTATTTAATAAACAGTTCTGTCTATGCTTTAATTTAAAAACCAATTCTGTCAATAAGTTTATTTAATAAATAATTCTGTCAATATCTTTATTTAAAAACCAATTCTGTCAACATTTTTATTTAAAAACCAGTTCTGTCGATATCTTTATTTAATAACCAATTCTGGCTCTCAATACCTTTATTAACTAACCAATTCTGTCAGTATCTTTTTTAAAAACCAATTCTTTCAAAATCTATATTTAAAAGCCAATTCTGTCAATAACTTTATTTAAAAACCAATTCTGTCAATATTTTATTTAAAATCCAATTCTGTCAATATCTTTATTTAAAAACAAATTCTGTGAATATCTTTATTTAATAACCAGCTCTGTCAATATCTGTATATAATAACCAATTCTGTCTGTCAATATCTTTATTTCATAACCAATTCTCTCTATATCTTTTCTATAAATAATTCTGTCAATATCTTTATTTAATAACAAATTCTGTCTATATTTTTGTTTAATAAACAGTTCTGTCAATATCTTTATTTAATAAACAGTTCTGTCAATATCTTTTTTTAAAAACCAATTCTGATAATATCTGTACTCAATAACCAATTCTGTCAATATCTTTATTTAATAATAAGTTCTGTAATAAACAATTTTGTCAATATCTTTATTTAACAACCAATTCTGTCAATAACTTATTTAATAACCAATTCTGTCAATATCTTTATTTAAATACCAATTCTGTCAATATCTTATTTAAAAACCAATTCTGTCCATGTCTTTATTTAATAAACATTCTGTCAATATCTTTATTTAAAAACCAGTTCTGTCCATGTCTTTATTTAATAAACAATTCTGTCATTATCTTTAATAGCTGATTCTGTCAATATCTTTGTTTAATTACCAATTCTGTCAGTATCTTTGTTTAAAAACCAATTCCATCAATGTCTTTATTTAATAAACAATTCTGTCTATAAATATCTTTATTTAATAACCAATTCTGTCAATATGTTTATTTAACAACCAGTTCTGTCAATATCTTTATTTAATAATCAATTATGTCACTATCTTTATTTAATAAACAATTATGTAGTAACCTATTCTGTCAATATCTTTATTTAAAAATCAATTTTGTAATAACGATTTCTGTCAATATCTGTATTTAAAAACCAATTCTGAAAATATCTTTATTCAATAAACAATTCTGTGTATATCTTTATTTAATAATCAATTCTGTCCATATTTTTATTTAAAAACCAACTCTGTCAATATTTTTATTTAAAAACCAGTTCTGTCAATATCTTTATTTAATAACCAATTCTGTCTCTCAATATCTTTGTTTAATAACCAATTCTGTCAATATCTTTGTTTGAAAACCAACTCTGTCAATATCTTTATTTAAAAACCAATTCTGTCAATATCTTTATTTAATAACCAGATCTGTCAATATCTGTATATAAAAACCAATTCTGTCTGTCAATATCTTTATTTAACAACCAATTCTGTCAATATTTTTTTAATAAATGATTCTGTCAATATCTTTATTTAATAACCAGTTCTGTAAATATCTTTATTTAAAAAACCAATTCTTTCCATGTCTCTATTTAATAATCAATTCTGTTAGTAACTTTAATAACCAATTCTCTCAATATCTTTGTTTAATTAACAATTTTGTCAGTATCTTTATTTAAAAACCAATTCTGTCAATATTTTTATTTAAAAAACAATTCTGTCAATATCTTTATTTAATAATCAGTTCTGTCAATATCTTTATCTAGAAAGCAAGTCTGTCAACATTTTTATTTAAAAACCAATACTGTCAATATCTTTATTTAATAACCAATTCTGTCCCTCAATATATTTATTTAATAAGCAATTCTGTCAATATCTTTCTTTAAAAACAAATTCTGTCAACATCATTATTTAAATACCAATTCTGACAATATCTTTATTTAAATCCAATTCTGTCAATATCGTTATTTAATAATCAGTTTCCTAATAACCAATTCTGTCAATTTCTTTATTAAATAAACAGTTCTGTCAATATCTTTATTTAATAACCAATTCTGTCAGTATCTTTATTTAATAATCAATTCTGTAATAAACAATTCTGTCAGTATCTTTATTTAATAACCAATTCTGTCAATATCTTTATTTAAAAGTCAATTATGTAATAACCAATTCTGTCAATATATGTATTTAAAAACCAATTCTGTCAATATCTTTATTTAAAAACGAATTTTGTAGATATTTTTATTTAAAAACCAATTCTGTCAATATCTTTATTTTAAAACCAATTCTGTAAATGTCTTTATTTAATAAACAATACTGTAGGTATCTTTAATAACTGACTCTGTCAATATCTTTATTTAATAATCAATTCTGTCAATATCATTATTTAATAAACAATTCTGTCAATATCTTTATTTAAAAACAGTTTCTGTCAATATCTTTATTAAATAACCAATTCTGTCTATATATGTATTTAATAAACATTTCTGTCAATATCTTTATTTAATAACCAATTCTGTCAATATCTTTGTTTAATAATCAATTCTATAATAAGCAGTTCTGTCAATGTTTTATTTTAAAACCAATTCTGTAAATATCTTTATTTAAAATCAGTTCTGTAATAACCAATTCTGTCAATATCTTTCTTTAACAAACAATTCTTTCAATAGATTTATTTAATAACCAATTCTATCAATATCTTTATTTAAACACCAATTCTGTCAATATCTTAATTTGATAACCAATTCTGTCAATATCTTTATTTAATAATCAATTCTGACAATATCTTTATTTAATAAACATTTCTGTCAATATCTTTATTTAAAAACCAATTCTGTCAACATCTTTATTTAAACACCAATTCTCTCAATATCTTTATTTAAAATCCAATTCTGTCAATATCTTTATTTAATAATCAATTCTGTAATAAACAGTTCTGTCAATGTCTTTATTTTAAAACCAATTTTGTAAATATCTTTATTTAATAATCAATACTTTAATAACCAATTCTGTCAATATCTTTATTTAATAACAAATTCTGTCTATATTTTTGTTTAATAAACAGTTCTGTCAATATCTTTATTTAATAAACAGTTCTGTCAATATCTTTATTTAAAAACCAATTCTGTCGATATCTTTTATTAATAACCAATTCTGTCAATATCTTTATTTAAAAAACCAATTCTGTTATTACCATTATTTAATAATCAATTTTCTAATAACCAATTCTGTCAATATCTTTATTTAACAACCAATTCTGTCGATAGCTTTATTTAATATCCAATTCTGTCAATATCTTAATTTAAACAACAACTCTGTCAATATCTTTGTTTAAAAACCAATTCTGTCAATATCTTTATTTAATAACCAATTCTGACAATATCTTTAATAAATAGTTCAATCAATATCTTTATTTAAAAACCAGTTCTGTCAACATCTTTATTTAAACACCAATTCTCTCAATATCTTTATTTAAAATCCAATTCTGTCAATCTCGTTATTTAGTAATCATTTTGGAAATAACCAATTCTGTCAATATCTTTATTTAAAAACGAATTTTGTCGATATTTTTATTTAAAAACCAATTCTGTCAATATCTTTATTTTTAAACCAATTCTGTAAATGTCTTTATTTAATAAACAATACTGTCAGTATCTTTAATAACTGATTCTGTCAATATCTTTGTTAAAAACCAATTCTGTCAATATTTTATTTAAAACACAATTCTGTCAATATCTTTATTTAAAAACCAATTCTGTGAATATCTTTACTTAATAACCAGCTCTGTAAATATCTGTATATAATAACCAATTCTGTCTGTCAATATCTTTATTTCATAACCAATTCTCTCTATATCTTTTCTATAAATAATTCTGTCAATATCTTTATTTAATAACAAATTCTGTCTATATTTTTGTTTAATAAACAGTTCTGTCAATATCTTTATTTAATAAACAGTTCTGTCAATATCTTTATTTAAAAAGCAATTTTGTCAATATCTTTATTTAAAAACCTATTCTGTCATTACCGTTATTTAATAATCAATTTTCTAATAACCAATTCTGTCAATATATTTATTTAACAACCAATTCTGTCAAAAGCTTTATTTAATATCCATTTCTGTCAATATCTTAATTTAAACAACAACTCTGTCAATATCTTTGTTTAAAAACCAATTCTGTCAATA
>NW_021612354.1:0-4887 GCF_004785775.1 Grammomys surdaster | reverse complement strand
GGATCGGCTTTGGTGTTGTCTGTCCAAACTGCGCTCGAATCCTAACACTTTCTCTGTCTACAGCGATCACTGCCTGCTTTATTGAATTATTCATTATTGAAATCATGCCATCAGCAAAACCAAACCATCTCTGTTAAGGAAAATTTGCCTACAAAATCTTTAGGAAGTGGGATACTCATCAGGACCAATGTGTCTGCTTTCACTCTAATTTTGCTTTCTCAAAGTCCAAACATCATCACAGCTAATGTCACAGAAAAGCAAAGTTGGGTTGAATATACAGATGCCAATCATTACTTTAAATCTCAAGGGTCAGAAACTGTTCTTGAATGTTAAATACTTGGTCTCAGCTGCAAGAGTTACATTTTTAACCTTCTTCAGGGGACTGCCATCACCCCACATGAACAGAACCTTTTAAATGTCAGGAGAGTTTTATTCTTGTGTTTCCTGTAAGAGTCACTGAGTGTTCTCAGTAGCATCCTGAGATTGCTTCTAGGGTACTCTCTCTTCCTTGTGCCAACACAGGCACACAGGCACACAGGCACAAACATGTCCATGTGTACAACACACTTACACACACACGCGCGCACACACAATTCAATTTATTTGAACCATCATCTTTTCTATCTTTGGCTTATATTAGATTCATGACGTTAGAGGGGAAGATGTCCAAAATGGAAACGTTATGCTTTTCTCAGTCTCCCCATATTGTAAAGACCCAGATTTAACAACAATCTTTTTTTTTTAAATAGACCTATTTTAATGATATTTACTTTTGCTTAGAGAAATAACATTTTTAAATCTGCTGAACCTTTTAAAACATTTAATATGTTTCAATTTTTTTGACATTTTTTTATTGGATGTTTTATTTACATTTCCTATGTTGTCCCCTTACCCCATCCCCCACCCACCCTGGAACCCCCAATCCCCTCACCCCTCCTCCTTCTTCTCTGTGGATATAACCTCTATCTATTCCCCCCCACTCCCACCTCCCCACCCTCAAAATTCCCACCCCCTGGGGCATCCAGCCTTCATGAGGTCAAGGTTCTCTTCTTCCACCTATGCCCAGCAGGGCCCTCCACTCTTGCATATTCAGTTGAAGCCCTGGATCCCCCCGCCAAGTGCTCCCAGGCTGGTGGTTTAGACCCTGGGAGCTGTGGTTGGTTGGTATTATTGTTCTCCTCATGGTGCTGCAAATCCTTTCAGCTCCTTCAGTCTTCACTCTAACTCCCCTATTGAGAAACCCATGATCAGTTCAATGGCTAGTTGTGAGCATCTGCCTCTGAATATGTCAGACTCTTGAAGACCTCTGAGGAGACATCCATATCAGGCTCTTATCAGCATGCACTTCCTGACTTCCACATCAGCATCTACCTTTGGTGACTGCACATGGGATGGATACTCAGGTGGAAAGGTCTTCAGACGGCCCCTCCTTCAGGTTTGTCCCTCGCTTTGTCTCCATATTTGCTCCCTTGAGTATTTTGTTGCTCCTTCTAAGAAGGACCGAATCACCCCCACTTGGTCTTCCTTCTTTATGGACTTCATGTGGCCTGTGAGTTGCATCTTGGGCATTTCAAGGTTCTGGGCTAATATCCAATAATCAGTGAGTGAATACCATGTGTGTTCTTTTGTGATTGGCTTACCTCACTCAGGATGATAATTTCTAGTTCCATCCATTTACCTAGGAACCTCTCGAATTCATTGTTTTTAATAGCTGAGTAATACTCCATTGTGTAAATATACCACATTTTTTGAATCCATTCCTCAGTTGAAGGACATCTGGGTTCTTTCCAGCTCCTGGCTTTCATAAATAAGGCTGCTATGAACATAGTTGAGCATATGTCCTTATTATATGTTCGAGCATCTTCTGGGTATATGCCTAGGAGTGGTATAGCTGGATCCTCGGGTAATGCTATGTCCAATTTTCTGAGGAACCGCCAGACTGATTTCCAAAGTGGTTGCACCATCTTGCAGTCCCACCAACAATGGAGGAGTGTTCCTCTTTCTCCACACCCTCGCCAGCATCTACTATCACCTGAGTTTTTAATCTTAGCCATTCTGACTGGTGTGAGATGGAATCTCAGGGTTGTTTTGATTTGCATTTCCCTGACGACTAAGGATGCCGAGCATTTCTTTAGGTGCTTCTCGGCCATTCGAGTTTCTTCTGTTGAAAATTCTTTGTTAAGCTCTATACCCCATTTTTTAATAGGGTAATTTGGTTGTCTGGAGTCTAATTTCTTGAGTTCTTTGTATATATTGGATATTAGCCCTCTATCAGATGAAGGATTGGTAAAGATCTTTTCCCAATTTGTTGGTTGTCGTTTTGTCCTATTGATAGTGTCCTTTGCTTTACAGAAACTTTGCAATTTTATGAAGTCCCATTTGTCAATTCTCGATCTTAGAGCATATGCCATTGGAGTTCTGTTCAGGAACTTTTCCCCTGTGCCCAAGTATTCGAGGCTTTTCCCCACCTTCTCTTCTATTAGTTTCAGTGTATCTAGTTTTATGTGGAGGTCCTTTATCCACTTAGATTTGAGCTTTGTACAAGGGGATAAGAATGGATCAATTTTCATTCTTCTACATGTTGTCCTCCAGTTGAACCAGCACCATTTGTTGAAAATGCTGTCCTTTTTCCACTGGACAGTTTTAGCTCCTTTGTCAAAGATCAAGTGACCATAGGAGTGTGGGTTCATTTCTGGGTCTTCAATTCTATTCCATTGATCTTCCTGCCTGTCTCTGTACCAATACCAGGTAGTTTTTATCACTATTGCTCTGTAGTACAGCTTGAGGTCAGGGATGGTGATTCCTCCCGAAGTTCTTTTATTGTTGAGAATAGTTTTCGCTGTCCTGGGTTTTTTGTTATTCCATATGAATTTGAGAATTTCCTTTTCTAACTCTGTGAAGAATTGAGTTGGGATTTTAATGGGGATTGCATTGAATCTGTAGATTGCTTTTGGCAAGATGGCCATTTTTATTATATTAATCCTGCCAATCCATGAGCATGGGAGATCTTTCCATCTTCTGAGATCTTCTTCAATTTCTTTCTTCAGAGACTTGAAGTTCTTGTCATACAGGTCTTTCACTTGCTTGGTTAGATGCACCCCAAGGTATTTTATATTATTGGCAACTATTGTGAAGGGTGTCATTTCCCTAATTTCTTTTTCAGTCTGTTTATCTTTCATGTAGAGGAAGGCTACTGATTTGTTTGAGTTGATTTTATAACCAGCCACTTTGCTGAAGTTGTTTATCAGGTTTAGGAGTTCTCTGGTGGAAGTTTGGGGGTCACTTAAGTATACTATCATATCATCTGCAAATAGCGATATTTTGACTTCTTCCTTTCCTATTTGTATCCCTTTGACTTCTTTTTGTTGTCTAATTGCTCTGGCTAAGACTTCCAGTACTATATTGAATAGGTAGGGGGAGAGTGGGCAGCCTTGTCTAGTCCCTGATCTTAGTGGGATTGCTTCAAGTTTCTCTCCATTTAGCTTGATGTTGGCTACTGGTTTGCTGTAAATTGCTTTTACTATGTTTAGGTAGGGGCCTTGAATTCCTGATCTTTCCAAGACTTTTATCATGAAGGGATGTTGAATTTTGTCAAATGCTTTCTCAGCATCTAGTGAGATGATCATGTGGTTTTTTTCTTTAAGTTTGTTTATATAGTGGATTACATTGATGGATTTCCGAATATTGAACCATTCCTGCATTCCTGGGATAAAACCTACTTGATCATGATGGATGATTGTTTTGATGTGGTCTTGGATTCGGTTTGCTAGAATTTTATTGAGTATTTTTGCATCGATGTTCATAAGGGAGATTGGTCTGAAGTTCTCTTTCTTTGTCGGGTCCTTGTGGGGTTTGGGTATGAGTGTAATTGTAGCTTCATAGAACGAATTGGGTAGTGTTCCTTCTGTCTCTATTTTGTGGAATAATTTGAAGAAAATTGGTATTAGGTCTTCCTTGAAGGTCTGATAGAATTCAGCACTAAAACCATCTGGTCCTGGGCTTTTTTTAGTGGGGAGACTTTTAATGACTGCTGCTATTTCCTGAGGGGTTATGGGACTATTTAGATGGTTTATCTGCTCCTGGTTTAACTTCGGTACCTGGTATCTGTCTAGGAAATTGTCCATTTCATCCAGGTTTTCCAGTTTTGTTGAGTATAGGCCTTTGTAGTAGGATCTGATGATTTTTTTAATTTCTTCCGTTTCTGTTGTTATGTCTCCCTTTTCAGTTCTGATTTTATTAATTTGGATACTGTCTCTGTGCCCTCTGGTTAATCTGGCTAAGGGTTTATCTATCTTGTTGATTTTCTCAAAGAACCAACTCCTGGTTTTATTGATATTTTGTATTGTTCTTTCAGTTTCTATTTGGTTGATTTCAGCCCTGAGTTTGATTATTTCCTGCCTTCTACTCCTCCTGGGTGTATTTGCTTCTTTTTGTTCTAGAGCTTTTAGTTGTGCAGTCAACTTGTTAGTGTGTGCTCTTTCCAGTTTCTTCTTGTAGGCACTTAGAGCTATGAGTTTTCCTCTTAGTACTGCCTTCATGGAGTCCCACAAGTTTTGGTATGATGTGTCCTCATTTTCATTGAATTCTAAAAAGTCTTTAATTTCTTTCTTTATTTCTTCCTTGAGCAAGTCATCATTGAGTAGAGAGTTGTTCAGTTTCCATGTGCACATGGGTTTTCCATTGGTTTTGTCATTATTAAAGACCAGTCTTATTCCGTGGTGATCTGATAAGATGCAAGGGATTATTTCACTCTTTTTGTATCTGTAGAAGCTTGTTTTGTGACCAATTATACGGTCTATTTTGGAGAAGGTACCATGAGGTGCTGAGAAAAAGGTATATTCTTTTGTTTTAGGATGAAATGTTCTATAGATGTCTGTTAAGTCCATT
>NW_021612353.1:492-2250 GCF_004785775.1 Grammomys surdaster | reverse complement strand
GTAATCAGACTCACTACACACAAACAAGGGAAGCAGGGGCTTCAGGTATTCTCGGCTAGAGAGAAGTTGTGTTCCAGATGTCATTCGAGAGAGAAAGACAATGCCAATTAGACAAGATCCTTGGGGACTAGGATGAGTGCCACATCCACTCAGAGACCAATGAGCAGGGACGTTGGCTACATCCTCTCCCGTGTTTACAAGAAATAATATAAGGAATCCTACTCTGGGGCGTGCCAGGCACCCTTTGGTGGTAGAACCCCACAAACACTAGAAAGTTGTAGGCACTGCTTTAGACTGAAGCTGTCACTGGTTTTGATAAATCAAAGGGACCTGGATTTATCCCAGGTCCAGTTTTCAGGTGCCTGCAGCCATGGCTCTCACTGTAGAGATCTGGCTCCCCCTTGTGGCAGAGAACTAGCCAATTAATAGATGCCCCCCAGGAACTCCCCCCTGGAGAGAGTTATGGAAATTTATAGTGGCTAGAGTTATTTTGAGATATGATGGGGAGGTCAAAAATCAAGGAGAGTTGTGGAACAAAGGAGGTTAAAGTGCGACAGATAAAATCTGAGAATGTCTTCATGGTTACAATGGTTATGCAGAGTGAGTAATGGAGACTTAGGGCTTTGTCCAGGGATTCTGGGCTTTAGGAAGAGCTATGGAAGTTCAGAAACGCGTTAGAATTTCATGTCTGCCCTCCCTTCACGTGGGAGGGTGCAGCAGGCGTGCTGTGGGACAGGATGTGTATTGGAGGCTACATAGAAAGATTGCTCTCCCTCTCAAAGAACTAGTCAGAGACAAATGGCCTACAGCTTGCCTCTAAATAGCTAGCACTATTTGGAGAAAGCAAACATCTGAGGGGACGAAAACTACTGGAGAACAGGCCATGGTGGTGCTGAAACGTGGGGAGGGGGGTTGCTGACCCAGAGACTCTATGACCAAAGAAGGTAAAAGGAAATGATCTCTGGGATACCCAGTGGCAGGATCAAAACTGAGAGGACTTAGGATAGGAGACAGTTGGACATTTGAAGTCACGACCATGCTGTCAGGTCAGCCAGGGGCTCTTTTTCACATCTTAGGTCAGCTAGCATGGGTCTTGAATATATATGTTAAAGAGTCTGTAAAGCCAAAGAAGGCAGTTTAAACCAGGTAGGGGATGAAAGTACCAACCTGGCTTCATACATGGGCTCAACCAACACAGCAAAATGCCCAGTGTCCCATCTAAACCCAAGGCAGGGTTCGTACATGAGGATTAAATCTTAGTGTTTCAAGAACTAACTTTGCATACAGCATCTATTATAAAACACTTTCCTCATGGGAGAGAGAAGAATTGGGTCTCTGTTCAGCTACAGAATTCTGAAGGCTACAGAATGAGAGACATAGAAGATGAGCTCCGTTTATAGGGTGTCCAGACTCCACAGTGATGTGAAGTGGAAAATTCTGGTTTCTTTGGAAAGTCAGTTATGTCAAATGATGGTCTCGGGGCACACAGGTGAAAGGATGTCTTACTAAAGCAGACAGGTGAAAGAATGTTTTCTTGAAGCAGACACATGAAAGGACCCATGATGAAAGAGAATAAATATGATTCCAAGACAGTCATCGAGGAGCCCTGAGCATTGTTTTGATTGCTCTGTCTTGCTATTCTTCCCTGAGGACACGCATGTATTGGTTTTCCTGTACATAGCATTGTTGAGCTCAGCTTCTGGTAATGCCACCATTGAGAGAAACTCACCAGAAGTTCCTGTGGCTTCTTGATGCTTC
>NW_021612353.1:0-392 GCF_004785775.1 Grammomys surdaster | reverse complement strand
CCTCCTCCTCCTCCTCCTTCTTTTCTTCTTCTCCTTTTTAAAAGATTTATTTACTTATTAATTCTTATTATGTACACAGTATTCTGCCTGCATGTATACCTACATGCCAGAAGAGGGCATCAAATCTCATTCCAGATGGTTGTGAGCCACCATGTGGTTGCTAGGAGTGAAACTCAGGACTCTGGAAGAGCAGTTAGTGCCCTTAACCACTGAGTCACTGAGCCACTCTCCAGCCCTTAGCAGTTTCTTCAGGATTGAACTACAGCTGCTGGTTCATGAGTGGTGTCTGCATGCCAAGAGGTCTGGACTGCAGCTGCTGGTTTGTATTTGGTGTTTGCCACAGGACTGAACTGCTGCCAAAGAAGATTGAGCTCACTCCCAAAGAACTATTG
>NW_021612352.1:0-1003 GCF_004785775.1 Grammomys surdaster | reverse complement strand
ATAAGAATGGATCAATTTTCATTCTTCTACATGTTGTCTTCCAGTTGAACCAGCACCATTTGTTGAAAATGCTGTCCTTTTTCCACTGGACAGTTTTAGCTCCTTTGTCAAAGATCAAGTGACCATAGGAGTGTGGGTTCATTTCTGGGTCTTCAATTCTATTCCATTGATCTTCCTGCCTGTCTCTGTACCAATACCAGGTAGTTTTTATCACTATTGCTCTGTAGTACAGCTTGAGGTCAGGGATGGTAATTCCTCCAGAAGTTCTTTTATTGTTGAGAATAGTTTTCGCTATCCTGGGTTTTTTGTTATTCCATATGAATTTGAGAATTTCCTTTTCTAACTCTGTGAAGAATTGAGTTGGGATTTTAATGGGGATTGCATTGAATCTGTAGATTGCTTTTGGCAAGATGGCCATTTTTATTATATTAATCCTGCCAATCCATGAGCATGGGAGATCTTTCCATCTTCTGAGATCTTCTTCAATTTCTTTCTTCAGAGACTTGAAGTTCTTGTCATACAGGTCTTTCACTTGCTTGGTTAGATTCACACCAAGGTATTTTATATTATTTGCAACTATTGTGAAGGGTGTCATTTCCCTAATTTCTTTTTCAGTCTGTTTATCTTTCATGTAGAGGAAGGCTACTGATTTGTTTGAGTTGATTTTATAACCAGCCACTTTGCTGAAGTTGTTTATCAGGTTTAGGAGTTCTCTGGTGGAAGTTTGGGGGTCACTTAAGTATACTATCATATCATCTGCAAATAGCGATATTTTGACTTCTTCCTTTCCTATTTGTATCCCTTTGACTTCTTTTTGCTGTCTAATTGCTCTGGCTAAGACTTCCAGTACTATATTGAATAGGTAGGGGGAGAGTGGGCAACCTTGTCTAGTCCCTGATCTTAGTGGGATTGCTTCAAGTTTCTCTCCATTTAGCTTGATGTTGGCTACTGGTTTGCTGTAAATTGCTTTTACTATGTTTAGGTAGGGGCCTTGAATTCCTGA
>NW_021612351.1:0-1271 GCF_004785775.1 Grammomys surdaster | reverse complement strand
AAAGGTGTTCTGTCTAAAAGGTATCCTCAGATCAGTTCTGTTTCTTCTCTTTGCCTCAGCAATTATACACCTTTCACAATACATGATCTCATAGTAAATATTTCACTACAGCTTTACATATAAATTCAAATCAGAAATCAAATAAGAAGTTTACAACAGACAATGTTTACATGCATATCCATTAGGAGTAATTATGTGGCTAACCATTCATCATTTGTCACAATTCTACAGGTTCATGTAGAGTTAAAAATCATAACTTCTATGACTAAGTAATTAGTGAAGTTTTGTAAGGATAAAGCTAGTCAATATTATATTTTGTGTCCTAGCACTTACAGTAAATTGTTAGTTCCCTTTTTAAGACCTTTGGTTAATGGTTTTGCAAGCTCTTGGAATGTGCTCTGAGCAGTAGTGACTGATTTCTATCTCAGAAGCAATTAACACATAACACTAAAGCCTGGCAGAGTTCTCACTGAAATTTTGACTACCAGAAAGAATTTAATAGCATTGTATTATAAAAGAGCTAAAGATTACTATATTTTTAGGAACTCCTATAGGATCATCATTAAGGATTAAGAAATCATCTGTTTATCAACATAGCATCACTACAAGTCATTACATTTTTATCTGCAGTGATCTGCTCGAAAGGATAGGCTAGTACCTAGTGGTTGTCATATATATTTAATAACAATAGGAAAGCATATAATTAGCAGGAATCATTCCTAAAATAAATGTCCTCTGGGACTTGCCTACAAGATAAAATCTATCATAGAGTTTTTAAATTTAAGGCAGACCCATCTCAGGAAGATCGCCAGCTAGCTTTTAGCTTCTCCTTGTCAGTTCCTGACACTAGTTCAGGAATGGCATTCAGAGATAAAACAAGGTCTTTATGGATTTTCATGAATATAAAAGGATGACACTAGAGTAACATATTTGGGGGAATATTTCAATTATGTTCAAACGTAAAAATCTCTAATTTCTGAGGCGTATTTAAGGAAAAGTTGCACTTACACAGAAACTTAGCATTCTTCATAGTACAAAGATTACTGCAATTGAGCAGAAAATTTCATATTTTGTACATCCTCCTTAACCATCCCTATGGCTTCTTGTAGCATACCAGCAAGAAGATATGAGGATTTTTTAGTAATGTTTTTTGCTACTGATGAGATCAACAAGAATCCTTATCTGTTACCCAACATATCTTTGATATTCTCCCGAATTGTTGGCATCTGTGAAGACACTTTTGGACTTCTGGATAAACTATATGAAACACA
>NW_021612350.1:1883-2657 GCF_004785775.1 Grammomys surdaster | reverse complement strand
CATCCAGCCAGTTATGTTTCATTGTTTCATATGGAATGTCCAAGGTAGTTGCTATATTCCAGAAGAAAAGCACTGTACAACATATTGAACAAACCTACAGTAAATATACGCGCATTGCAAAGCATTCGTACTTCCAGAACTAAGGGCAAGTACAATAAAGCTGAAGAGACTTAAACAACATTGTATGTGACATTTCAGTTAGTAACTGTGTTTGCTTTAAAGCATAAAACTTGTACCATCCGGTCATGCATACTACATTGTTTCATATGGCATGTCCAAGAAAGTTGCTAGATTCCAGCAGAAAAGCACTATACAACTTATTGAACAAACTTAGTCTAAAATGCATTGCAATGCATTCGTACTTACAGAGCAAAGGGCAAGTATAATACAGCTGAAAAGACTTAAACAATGTTACATGTGACATTTCAATTAGGACTTGTGTTTGCTTTAAAGCATAAACACTCGTACCATCCGTTCATGTACATAACATTGATTCATATGGCATGTCCAAGTAAGTTGGTAGATTCCAGCAAACATTCACTGTAAAATCTATTGAACTAACCCCCAGTAAAGATACGGGCATTGCAAAGCATTTGTACTTCCAGAGGTAATGCCGAGTACAACACCACTGAAAACAATGAAATCATGTTATTTGTCGCATTTCAGTTAGGATGTGTGTTTGCTTTCAAGCATAAACACTTGTACCATCCGGCCATGTATATTTAATTGTTTCATATGGTATGTCCAAGAAAGATGCTAGATTCCAGCAGAAAA
>NW_021612350.1:0-1783 GCF_004785775.1 Grammomys surdaster | reverse complement strand
GTGTGTTTGCTTTCAAGCATAAACACTTGTACCATCCGGTCATGTATATTTAATTGTTTCATATGGTATGTCCAAGAAAGATGCCAGATTCCAGCAGAAAAGCACTATACAACTCATTGAACAAACCCCCAGTTAAGATACGGGCATTGCAATTCATTCGTACTTCAAGAACTAAAAGCAAGTACAATACAGCTCAAAAGACTTAAACAATTTTACTTGTGACATTTCAGTTTGGCCTTGTGTTTGCTTTAAAGCATATACACTTGTACAATCCGTTCATGTATACCACATTGATTCATATGACATGTCCAAGTAAGTTGCTAGATTCCAGCAGAAAAGCACTGTACAGTGTATTGAAAAAATCTCCAGTAAAGATACGGGCATGGCAAACCATTCATACTTCCAGAGCTAAAGCAAGTACAACACCGCTGAAAACACTCAAATCATGAAACATGTGAAATTTTGTGTAGGACGTTTGTTTCCTTTAAAGCATAAACACTTGTACCATCCGGTCTCGTGTACTTCATTGTTTCATATGGCATGTCCAAGTAAGTTGCTAGATTCCAGTAGAAAAGCACAATACAACAAATTAAACAAAACTACTCTAAAATGCATTGAAATGCCTTCATACTTCTGGAGCTAAAGGCAAGTACAATACAGCTGCAAAGACTTAAACTAAGTTATATGTGACATTTCAATTAGGATTGGGTTTGCTTTAAACCATAAACACTTTTAACATCTGGCCATGTATGTTTCATTGTTTCATATGGAATGTCCAAGGAAGTTGATTGATTCCAGCAGAAAAGCACTATACAACGTATTGAAAAAGCCTCGTGTAAAGATACCCGCATTACAAAGTATTCGTACTTACAGAGGGAATGCCAAGTACAACTCCACTGAAAACAATGAAATAATTTTACTTGTCGCATTTCAGTTGGGATGTGTGTTTGCTTGAAGCATAAACACTTGTACCATCTGGCCATGTATATTTAATTGTTTCATATGGTATGTCCAGGAAAGTTGCTAGATTCCAGCAGAAAAGCACTATACAACGTATTGAATAAACCTACAGTAAAGATTCGCTCATTGCAAAGCATTCGTACTTCCAGAAATAAAGGTAAGTACAATACAGCTTAAGAGACTTAAAAACGTTATATGTGACATTTCAGTTAGTGCCTGTGTTTGATTGAAAGCAAAAACACTTGTACTCTCCGGTCATGTATACTACACTGTTTCATATGGCATGTCCAAGAAGGTTGCTAGATTCCAGCAGAAAAGCACTATACAACTTATTGAACAAACGTAGTGTAAAGATACATGCATTGCAATGCATTCGTACTTCCAGAGAAAAAGTCAAGTACAATACAGCTGAAAAGATTTAAACAATGTTACATGTGACATTTAAGTTAGGAATTGTTTTTGCTTTAAAGCATATACACTTGTACCATCCGTTCATGTATACTACATTGATTCATATGGCATGTCCAAGTAAGTTGCTAGATTCCAGCAGAAACGCACTGTACAATGTATTGAACAAATCTCTAGTAAAGGTACGGGCATTGCAAAGCATTTGTACTTCCAGAGCTAAAGGCAATTACAACACCACTGAAAACACTTTAATCATGAAACATGTGACATTTTGTGTGGGACGTTTGTTTACGTTAAATAATAAACACTTGTATCATCCTGTCTCGTGTAATTCATTGTTTCATATGGCATGTCCAAGTAAGTTGAAAGATTCCAGCAGAAAAGCACAATACAACAAATTAAACAAAACTACTCT
>NW_021612349.1:0-1348 GCF_004785775.1 Grammomys surdaster | reverse complement strand
TAAAATGATGACAGGAGGCCAGATTTCATCTCAGCCTGAAGTCTTGAAAGAGGAATTAAAAGCTGAATCGCCTACAGACTGTTTAACCTCAGACAATATTATCTGGTACTTCCAATTACTTGTGGCCCACCACATCCTCACTGTCTTCAGCCAAAGAGTGCACAGAACTTTAAGAATACCGATGTAGACAGAGTCGTTCTGCTCCTGTCCTGTGGAGAAACTGAATCCTGAGTCATCCAGGAGCCACTGCACTCAGAGCAGCTGGTAAGAACTCCATCTCACTCCCTAAGTCCCAGAGATACATCTGGGAGCCAGGGACAGTCAGGGCACAGCAGCTACCCAAACCCCGCCCCTCCGGAATTCCACTTCCCTTCGGCCCCTGCCTGGTCCCTTGGGCTGGAGCAGACACAGAGTCGGTCTGCTCCTGTCCTGTGGAGAAACTGAATCCTGAGTCATCGAGAAGCCACTACACTCAGAGCAGCTGAAACTGAATCCTGAGTCATCGGGGACCCACTGCACTCAGAGCAGCTGGAGCCACTGCACTCAGGGCAGCTGACACAGAGTTGGTCTGCTCCTGTCCTGTGGAGAAACTGAATCCTGAGTCATCTAGGAGCCACTGCACTCAGAGCAGCTGAAACTGAATCCTGAGTCATCGAGGACCCACTGCACTCAGAGCAGCCGAGGAGCCACTGCACTCAGAGCAAAAGGATTTCCAGATCCAAGAGGTGGCCTGAGTCCCAGGAGTTCTTCCACCCAGGAGATTAGGGGCATAAGACCACAGAGACCTCTGGACTCCGAGGAGCTCTGCAATAAGCAAGATAACTGGAAATACAGATTCCAATCTTACACAGTGAGGGCAGGTACCACTAGAGTTACCCAGATTGCGAAAGGCAAGCGCAAGAATATAAGCAACAGAAACCAAAGTTTCTTGGCATCATCAGTGCCCAGTTCTCCCAATATAGCAAGCCCTGAACACCCCATCACACCTGAAAAGCAGGATTCAGAATTAAAATCACTTCTCATGATGATGATAGAGGATTATAAGAAGGAATTAAGTAACTCCCTTAAAAAAATACAGGACAGTACAAGTAAACAGATAGAAGCCCTTAAAGAGGAATCACAGAAATCCCTTAAAGAAATGCAAGAAAACACAAAGAAGGAATTAAACAAAAACATTCAGGATCTGAAACTGGAAATAGAAACAATAAAGAAAGTTCAAAGGGAGACAACCATGGAGATAGAAAACCTAAGAAAGAGATCAGGAGTCACAGATGCAAGCATCACCAACCGAATACAAGAGATAGAAGAGAGAATCTCAAATGCAGAAGATACGGTGGAAAATATTGAC
>NW_021612348.1:0-12442 GCF_004785775.1 Grammomys surdaster | reverse complement strand
CACACACACACACACACACACACACACACACACACAAACATACACTGTCTCCTCATTCTGACACAACTTCACACATATATAAAGCGCACACATATACAATAGTACTTTGGAGGGTTTTCTGGTGCTCTAACCTATTATAATTGAGCATGGATAATTGGGTCTCTGACTTCTCATCTGTAATTTTTTGGTATAAATTTTTCTTGTTTTGGGATCTGAGGTAATTCATGCTCATGAGGTTCTTTGGACCTCCCTTTTTGGCTTCAGCAGGACTGTTTATTCTCCTTGTTTATCTAAATGATACTTATTCAGATTTTTATATTTTATCCAATCAAATTTCCACAGAAACAAGGTTCTCTCTGCTACTAGATACATTGCATTTTATATTAAATACTGATTCTTTATAGTTCTAATCAGGGTCTGCAAGTACACAGTATATAATTAATTGATTAGTATATTTTTTTGGGGGGGAGGGTTTTCGAGACAAGGTTTCTCTGTGTAGTCCTGGCTGTCCTGGAACTCACTCTGTAGACCAGGCTGGCCTCGAACTCAGAAATCCACCTGCCTCTGCCTCCCAAGTGCTGGGATTAAAGGCGTGCGCCACCACCGCCCGGCTAGTATAATTTTTTATGTCACTGCAAGATACATACAAATGCCATGAAGTAAACTGACTATATCTGTAATGTTACATACAGAACCTTCCATTAGAGGACATGAATACATCATCCTGTTTGAAGAGAATAGCCATAGTTTTGTGTTATTGTCACTCTCATTCTTAAAACTGTTTTCATATGTGCAGGGTACTGTGCAGTCTCTTCATATGAGTGATTCACAAAATACTAAGGAATTGTCTTTTTTTCCTCTAAAATGATTTTTTATCATTTATGTTGCTATATTCCTCTTGATAAAATCATCCTTTTGACAATGTACAATTCACATGCATATGTCTGAATTTGCAATGGATATTCATTTTTGATTGTCAATCTGCCTAAAATTGGCTGAAAACAGTTGAAACTGGTGATTTCTGTATTTGAAAGACATTCAAATCTCTATTTTTGCCATGACTTAAAATCCTTTTAATGTGTCCTATGAATCTCACAGTTTGTGCTCAATCATATGTTAAATGAACATTAATGTTTTTAGTTAAATTTGGATTGTCAAGCACTAAGTGTAAAATCTCAGATTCTGAGGCCTATTACCCTAGCAAGATATATACAGAGCTCATTGAAGATGTACAAATAACTGTCAGACACTAGAAAAATGTAATTAGGACACTTAAATGCCTATATGTTGTCTTAAAAACAGACAAGATTATTATTTATTCAAGAAAATCTACTAAGTCTTTAAACAGCAAAATTCTTTAAATTTTGACCTAAACTGACTCAGTCTCTCTGCAATTTTATCTCCTGAGATGCCTGTTATGATCTCCCTGAGAAGAGAAGTATTCTACCCATTTATATTTCTCCAGGACAACTAGGCTCTCTTCAGCATACATTCCCAGCTCCCAGACAAATAGCTCTATCCTTTGGACATCAGCTGAGGACAACCACCAGGCCCCACACAGCTCATTCTCAAAGTAGACGTTGATCAGCTGACAAGGTGGCTGAGATCAGAGACTAGTGTCACGCATGTATCTTGATCATCACATTGAGATGTGAGTAGAGAACAAGCAGAAACATGTCTTTCCTTCACCACCACCAGCACAATTGTCAGAGAATTTGCCTACCTTGGTAGAAGCAAGCTGTGAGGTTTCTGAGCCATTATTTAGAAAAGAGTGTTGGCAATTTAAACCTAGCCTTTCTCCCTAAAGTAAACAGGTTTTGGTGTTAAGGAATTAGAAGGAGGCCCACAACTCTGTCTGAAGATTAACAGCAGCAAAAAAAGCTTAGATTTAATAACTGACAGGAGACAATCAGAGTAATAAATGAGAAAAGCCCTCCTAGAGTTAGTGAAACTTCAAATGCAGGCCTCCTAGTAACCTCTGCAAAAGGTCTGGTATTGACTATTTCACAAAGAAAACCACTTGATGCCTCAGGACCTTGTCAAACACAAGAGAGCAAGCAGTAAGCAATTAGCCAGTACTGACAGTGGGGTGTGCTAGAAACAGAGGTAGTGAAGTTATTAGAGGAAAGTAGAGCCATATAAAGAACTTCTATAATCAGCATCATTATAAGGTGGCTGGGTACATACCCAAGGCTATATTCTCTGGAGTTAGAGAGAGGATTCACAGTGTAATGGAAAGTAAATTTACAAGCAAACAAAACCAAAACACTAAACAGAGCAATAAACAAAAGAGCACACAGAAAGAAGTTGGTTTTCACTGTTACTTACATGTTCTTTGTCAATAAGAATAAACAGATCGATAAAAATAACAGATCATGGAGAAGAACAAGAAATAAACAAGAAATTTTGATCCATACACAAGAACATGCCAAGGAAAAAATGGCTTTTCAAAGGGTCTCTATGGCAAACTTAACAAAGACTTCAAAACACGCACAGTGTATTATCTCAAATCACTATAGTATACTATAACTAAATACACACAAATAATGTATAAAGATAATATTTCATCACAGAAACAATATTTCAAAAACAAATTACAAATAGTCAAATGGGAATACTTTTTACCCGTTAATTTATTTGTTCACTTTACATCCCAATCTCTGTGCCCCCTCTCCAATTCCCTCTTTCACAGTCCCTCCCTCCATCCACCTTCTTCTCTACTGAGAGAATGGAATACATCCTGGGTATTTTGGCCTTCCGCCACCAAGCTGGCACATCAAACTTCTGCAGGGCTAGGTGCATCCTCTTCCAATGAGGGCCAACAAGGCAGCACAGTTAGGGAAACAGATTCCAGAGACAGGTAACAGCTTTAGGAACAGCCCCTGCTCCAGTTGTGGGAGGACCCATATAAAGACCAAACTTCCCATCTACTACACATGCGTGAGGGCCCTAGGTCCAGCTTGTCTATGCTCTTTGGTTGATGTTTCTGTCTCTGAGAGCCCCCCAAGGGTACAGGTTAGTTGGCTCTGTTGGTCTTTCTGTGAAGTTCCTATCCCTTTAGGGACACCAAATACTTCTTCCAAAACCAGACTCCTGGGAACCTCCCCCATACCAGGTCTCTGGCAAGTCTCAGAGATGTCCACCATTCCCATCCCAGCCAGCTGCATATTTCAACTTATTCTCCTGGCCCTCTGGCCCTGTGACCTGTCTCTTTCCACACCTTATCCTTAACTCCATTATTCCCCCAAATCTGTTCTTCTATCCAGTTCCCTTCCTCTATCTGCCTCCTATGACTATTTTATTTCCCCTTCTAAAGGAGATTCAAATATCCTTGCTTGGGCCTCCCTACTTGTTTAGCTTCTTATGTATGTGAAGTGTATTGTGGATATCCTGTACTTTACGGCTAATACCCACTTCTAACTAGGTACATACCATGAATTTTCTTTTCGGTCTGGGTTACCTCACTCAGGGTGATATTTACCTACACCTCACAAAGTGAACTCCACTGTGATACCCAGTCAAGATCCATGGCACACTCTTTCAAGTGCTTCCAAATACAAGAGGTAAGCCAGCTTCCTTCTTTAATATCTTTGTGGATGGATCACCTGTGCCTTTACCATCAGGGCCAGCTCCACTGTGTCACCCAGGCAAGGTATAGGGTCTGCTGAGTTCTACAGCTAGTGAGAGTGCAGGGCTAGTTCTCTCTATCACATTCCTTTAGGGTCAGAGCTCTTTACTACCACGGGTGGTGAGGTGGAGGAAGGGCATCATACCCCTCTCCCCCATCATGATTCGATTTTTATGTGTCCCAGGCGTAAAACAGATTTGGCCTCTAAGCTAGGCATCACAAGGATGTACAAAGGACTGCCATCTGCTCTGCCACAACAAATATAAGAATACCACAACCAACAGGGTGTTTCTTTGCCTATTGCCAGGGGTGAGGGGTTGAGAGAGTATGTGGGTATTAGAGTTGAGTTTTGTCTTGGATGAGAGACAAGAACTTAGTTTCAATTTTTCTGCATATTGACATATGATTTTCTTAGGACCATTAGCTGAAGATGCTGGTTTGTTTCTGAGGCATGTTTGAAAGTTTTTGTAAAAAAAAAATCAGTGATGCTAGTATCTGGGCCTTCACTTCAGTTTCATTGATATATGTCTATATGTGCCAATAGTGGACTATTTTTACTACTATGACTTTGTTTACCTTGAAAAACAGTATGGTGATACCTACAGCAGTATTTCTTTTGTTCAGGATTGCTTTTGCTATCCTTGATGATCTGTACCTCCAAATAATGTTTTGAATTGCTTCTTCTCTGTTTATGAAGCATTAAAATTTTGACCAAGATTCGTTTCAATCTGTAGCCAGTTTTCCATAGGAATGTCATTTTCAAAATAATTCTTCTAATTAATGAGAATGGTATTTATTTCCATCTTTTAGTTTCTTATGTACTGTATTGAAATTTTCACTGTATGATTCTCTTATTTTCTTGGTTAGAAGGATGTGTTTGTGTGTGTGTAACTATATTGAATGGAATTGATGATTTTCTTTATTTCTTTAATGTTCTGTTTGCCATTACAATAAAAGGCTTAAGAGATAGCTGAGTGATTAAAATGACTTATGCAAAGGACACAGTTTTGGTTTCTACTACACACATTGGGTGCATCACAACTTAGTGTCATCTATGATGGTGATTATTTTATTTAAAATATTTTTAATTTTTTGAAAATTTCATATATGAGCATTCTATTTACATAATCTCCAACCATCGTTCCTTCTCTAGCTCCTATCATATTTTCCCAAATCCCTCTGAAGTTCATGATTCTTCATTAATCATACTTGTTATATATTTATAGTCAACATGATGCATCAATTTAGTGTTGACCATATGTGTATACGTTTTACTGAGCATGGCTTCTGTATATGACATATAAGTAGGACCCATCAAACTTAATATGGTTACCTGAACAAGACTTGAACATATATTGATAAGTCAACAAGGATTGGGGAAAATTCTCAAGGTCCCAACACTAAATGAGGAGCTACAGGCAATTAATGGCTACTCAGAAATGAACTAGCCTTCTTTAGGGATGAGTTTTCTTATAGGATGGTCATTTTAAAACACAAAACAAGAACAGTTAGGGAAATTATGAATGATTCAATATCATATTGAAAAACATAGTCTTTCTTGTGAGAACAATGAAAATTGTTGATGTAATTGATTACAGTCACTTTGCTTTGCACAAATCTTTAAATACACTAAATACTATAAAACTGAATTATTTAAATAAATGAATTGTATGTTATGTGTACTACACCTCAATAAAATTATCATACATGTACACTTACATACACATACACATATACATGCAGTTCTAGATACCTTTGAATAATCTGTGTGACTTTACTTTCTGAATTCCAGAGTTGCAAATACCACATGTTCAAATATATATGGATTACCATAATCAAATTATGTGTAATATTTTTACATTAAGCAATACAAATAAATAGGTAGGGTAGGCCTGAATCACATCTCTTATAATATCTGAAAACACTGTCATATGATGAACTTGCTTTGAAACTATATTGAATGGTCTTAGTGAAAGCGCTCATAACAAGGCCTAAAAACACCTGTTTATGAAGAGTCAGATAATCATACTATGGGTGATGTGATTTCTACTGTAAATACTAAAATGTTTTTGTGAAGTAAAATCAGTAGTTGGAAATGTAAATAGACACAAATGTGTTCCAAAAATGTTTATTTATAGAGCTGGACAGCAGCTTGGATTTAGCTAAAAATCATTAGCTTACTGCCTATTTAGAAGGTAATCTAGCATTCGGTCAGAGCTTAAAATACATTTAGTCACCTCTTGCTATACACCACACACCACACTATCCAAACATTGTCCTCTTGCTATGGAGATCTGGTCCTCCTTCAACCACAGATAAATTGTAAAGATTCCATTTGCTACATTGTTAATCTATCAGGTTTGATAAAGTCCAACTCCACTAGACATCTGAGTACTGACTTGGATATATGACATGGTGTTTGGTCCTAAATCAGATGACTAGAGCTGGTCTCAATTAGCTGCAGAAAAAAAACCTGCTGTCTTACCTGTTGATGGTCCTCAATGATAAAATTCCTGTGTAAATATTTTTTAGTTTTGGGGGATGTCTTCTCAGAGGCAGTTGCACACACTTAACACATGTGGTGGGTTTTCCATACATGCATTGATGGACAGAAACTGAAAGCAGAAAGCTCATTTTAGTAACTATCATTTCCGAAATGCATACTTTAAGTAGATATATTAGAAATAAACAGCCCTTCCGCCTCTGCCTGGTCCTTTGGTCTGGGGAAGACACAGAGTCGGTCTGCTCCTGTCCTGAGGAGATACTGAATCCTGAATCATCCTAGAAGAGCCACTGCACTCAGAGCAGCCGGTAAGAACTCCATCTCACTCCCTAAGCCCCAGAGATACATCTGGGAGGCAGGGACATTCAGGACACAGCAGCTACCTAAACCCCGCCACCATGGAATTCCACTTCCCTTCCACCCCTGCCTGGTCCTTTGGGCTGGGGCAGACACAGAGTCAGTCTGCTACTGTCCTGTGGAGATATTGAATCCTGAGTCATCGAGGAGCCACTGCACTCAGGGCAGCCTAGGAGCCACTGCACTCAGAGCAGCCGAGAAGCCACTGCACTCAGAGCAGAAGGATTTCCAGATCCAAGAGGTGGCCTGAGTCCCAGGAGTTCTTCCACCTAGGAGATTAGGAGCATAGGACCACAGAGACATCTGGACTCTGAGGAGCTCTGCAACAAGCAAGATAACTGGAAATACAGACTCCAGTCTCACACAGTGAGGGCAGGTAACACTAGAGTTAACCAGATGGCGAAAGGCAAGCGCAAGAACAGAAGCAACAGAAACCAAAGTTTCTTGGCATCATCAGTACCCAGTTCTCCCAATATAGCAAGCCCTGGACATCCCATCACACCTGAAAAGCAGGATTCAGAATTAAAATCACTTCTCATGATGATGATAGAGGATTATAAGAAGGAATGAAGTAACTCCCTTAAAGAAATACAGGAGAGTACAAGTAACCAGGTAGAAGCCCTTAAAGAGGAATCACAGAAATACCTTAAAGAAATGCAAGAAAACACAAAGAAGGAATTAAACAAAAACATTCAGGATCTGAAAATGGAAATAGAAACAATAAAGAAAGTTCAAAGGGAGACAACCATGGAGATAGAAAACCTAAGAAAGAGATCAGGAGTCATAGACACAAGCATCAACAACCGAATACAAGAGATAGAAGAGAGAGTCTCAAATGCAGAAGATACAGTGGAAAATATTGACACAGTTGTCAAAGAAATGCACAATGCAAAAAACTTCTAGCTCAAAACATCCAGGAAATCCAGGACACAATGAGAAGACCAAACCTAAGGATAATAGGTATAGATGAGAATGAAGATTCCCAACTTAAAGGACCAGTAAATATCTTCAACAAAATTATTGAGGAAAACTTCCCTAACCTAAAGAACAAGATGCCCATAAACATACAAGAAGCCTACAGAACACCAAATAGACTAGACCAGAAAAGAAATACCTCCCGTCACATAATAATCAAAACATCAGATGCACAAAACAAAGAAAAAATACTAAAAGCAGTAAGGGAAAAAGGTCAAGTAACATACAAAGGCAGACCTATAAGAATTACACCAGACTTCTCACCAGAGACTATAAAAGCCAGAAGAGCCTGGACTGACATCATAAAGACCCTAAGGGAACACAATTGCCAGCCCAGATTACTATACCCAACAAAACTCTCAATCACTATAGATGGTGAAACCAAGATATTCCATGACAAAACCAAATTTGCACAGTATCTTCTCAGAAACCCAGCACTTCAAAGGATAATTGATGGAAAATGCCAACACAAGGAGGGAAACTACAAACTAGAAAAAGCAAGTAAGTAATCTTCCAACAACTCCAAAAGAAGATAACTATACAAACATAATTCTACCTCTAATAGCAAAAATAACAGGAAGCCACAATCATTTTTCCTTAATATCTCTTAACATCAATGGTCTCGATTCCCCAATAAAAAGACGCAGGCTATCAGACTGGATACACAAACAAGACCCAGAATTTTGCTGCATACAGGAAACACACCTCAGTGACAAAGACAGACACTACTTCAGAATAAAAGGGTGGAAAACAATTTTCCAAGCCAATGGTCCCAAGAAACAAGCTTGGGTAGCCATTCTAATATCAAATAAAATCGACTTTCATCCAAAATTAATCAAAAAAGATAAGGAAGGACACTTGATACTCATCAAAGGAAATATCTACCAAGGTGAACTCTCAATTCTGAACATCTATGCTCCAAATGCAAGGACACCTACATACATAAAAGAAACTTTACTAAAGCTCAAAACACACATTACACCTCACACAATAATAGTGGGGGATTTCAACACCCCACTCTCAGCAATGGACAGATCATGGAAACAGAAACTAAACAGAGACACTTTGACATTAACAGAAGTTATGAACCAAATGGACTTAACAGACATCTATAGAACATTTCATCCTAAAACAAAAGAATATACCTTTTTCTCAGCACCTCATGATACCTTCTCCAAAATAGACCATATAATTGGTCACAAAACAACCCTCTACAGATACAAAAAGATTGAAATAATCCCTTGCATCTTATCAGAACACCACGGACTAAGACTGACCTTTAATAATGACAAAACCAATGGAAAACCCACGTGCACATGGAAACTGAACAACTCTCTACTCAATGATGACTTAGTCAAGGAAGAAATAAAGAAAGAAATCAAAGACGTTTTAGAATTCAATGAAAATGATGACACATTATACCAAAACTTGTGAGACTCCATGAAGGCAGTGCTGAGAGGAAAACTCATAGCTCTAAGTGCCTACAAATAGAAACTGGAAAGAGCACACACTAACAACTTGACTGCACAACTAAAAGTTCTAGAACAAAAAGAAGCAAATACACCCAGGAGGAGTAGAAGGCAGGAAATAATCAAACTCAGGGCTGAAATCAACCAAATAGAAACAGAAAGAACAATACAAAATATCAATAAAACCAGGAGCTGGCTCTTTGAGAAAATCAACAAGATAGATAAACCATTAGCCAGATTAACCAGAGGGCACAGAGACAGTATCCAAATTAATAAAATCAGAACTGAAAAGGGAAACATAACAACAGAAACTGAAAAAATTCAAAAAATCATCAGATTCTACTACAAAGGCCTATCCTCAACAAAACTGGAAAACCTGCATGAAATGGACAACTTCCTAGAGAGATACCAGGTACCAAAGTTAAACCAGGAGCAGATAAACCATCTAAATAGACCCATAACCCCTCAGGAAATAGCAGCAGTCATTAAAAGTCTCCCCACTAAAAAAAGCCCAGGACCAGATGGTTTTAGTGCTGAATTCTGTCAGACCTTCAAGGAAGATCTAATACCAATTCTCTTCAAACTATTCCACAAAACAGAAACAGAAGGAACTCTACCCAATTCGTTCTATGAAGCTACAATTACATTCATACCCAAACCCCACAAGGACCCGACAAAGAAAGAGAACTTCAGACCAATCTCCCTTATGAACATCGATGCAAAAATACTCAATAAAATTCTAGCAAACCGAATCCAAGACCACATCAAAACAATCATCCATCATGATCAAGTAGGTTTTATCCCAGGAATGCAGGGATGGTTCAATATTCAGAAATACATCAATGTAATCCACTATATAAACAAACTTAAAGAAAAAAAAACTACATAATCATCTCACTAGATGCTGAGAAAGCATTTGACAAAATTCAACATCCCTTCATGATAAAAGTCTTGGAAAGATCAGGAATTCAAGGCCCCTACCTAAACATAGTAAAAGCAATTTACAGCAAACCAGTAGCCAACATCAAGCTAAATGGAGAGAAACTTGAAGCAATCCCACTAAGATCAGGGACTAGACAAGGTTGCCCACTCTCCCCCTACCTATTCAATATAGTACTGAAAGTCTTAGTCAGAGCAATTAGACAGCAAAAAGAAGTCAAAGGGATACAAATAGGAAAGGAAGAAGTCAAAATATCGCTATTTGCAGATGATATGATAGTATACTTAAGTGACCCCCAAACTTCCACCAGAGAACTCCTAAACCTGATAAACAACTTCAGCAAAGTGGCTGGTTATAAAATCAACTCAAACAAATCAGTAGCCTTCCTCTACATGAAAGATAAACAGACTGAAAAAGAAATTAGGGAAATGACACCCTTCACAATAGTTGCAAACAATATAAAATACCTTGGTGTGAATCTAACCAAGCAAGTGAAAGACCTGTATGACAAGAACTTCAAGTCTCTGAAGAAAGAAATTGAATAAGATCTCAGAAGATGGAAAGATCTCCCATGCTCATGGATTGGCAGGATTAATATAATAAAAATGGCCATCTTGCCAAAAGCAATCTACAGATTCAATGCAATCCCCATTAAAATCCCAACTCAATTCTTCACAGAGTTAGAAAAGGAAATTCTCAAATTCATATGGAATAACAAAAAACCCAGGATAGCGAAAACTATTCTCAACAATAAAAGAACTTCGGGAGGAATCACCATCCCTGACCTCAAGTTGTACTACAGAGCAATAGTGATAAAAACTACCTGGTATTGGTACAGAGACAGGCAGGAAGACCAATGGAATAGAATTGAAGACCCAGAAATGAACCCACACTCCTATGGTCACTTGATCTTTGACAAAGGAGCTAAAACTGTCCAGTGGAAAAAGGACAACATTTTCAACAAATGGTGCTGGTTCAACCGGAAGACAACATGTAGAAGAATGAAAATTGATCCATTCTTATCCCCTTGTACAAAGCTCAAGTCTAAGTGGATAAAGGACCTCCACATAAAACCAGATACACTGAAACTAATAGAAGAGAAGGTGGGGAAGAGCCTCGAATACTTGGACACAGGGGAAAAGTTCCTGAACAGAACACCAATGGCATATGCTCTAAGATCAAGAATTGACAAATGGGACTTCATAAAATTGCAAAGTTTCTGTAAGGCAAAGGACACTGTCAATAGGACAAAACGACAACCAACAAATTGGGAAAAGATCTTTACCAATCCTTCATCTGATAGAGGGCTAATATCCAATATATACAAAGAACTCAAGAAATTAGACTCCAGGCAACCAAATTACCCTATTAAAAAATGGGGTATAGAGCTTAACAAAGAATTTTCAATGGAAGTAACTCGAATGGCAGAGAAGCACCTAAAGAAATGTTCAGCATCCTTAGTCGTCAGGGAAATGCAAATCAAAACAACCCTGAGATTCCATCTCACACCAGTCAGAATGGCTAAGATTAAAAACTCAGGTGATAGTAGATGCTGGCGAGGGTGTGGAGAAAGAGGAACACTCCTCCATTGTTGGTGGGACTGCAAGATGGTGCAACCACTTTGGAAATCAGTCTGGCGATTCCTCAGAAAATTGGACATAGCATTACCCGAGGATCCAGCTATACCACTCCTAGGTATATACCCAGAAGATGCTCGAACATATAACAAGGACATATGCTCAACTATGTTCATAGCAGCCTTATTTATAATAGCCAGGAGCTGGAAAGAACCCAGATGTCCTTCAACTGAGGAATGGATTCAAAAAAATGTGGTATATTTACACAATGGAGTATTACTCAGCTATTAAAAACAATGAATTTGAGAGTTTCCTAGGTAAATGGATGAAACTAGAAATTATCATCCTGAGTGAGGTAAGCCAATCACAAGAGAACATACATGGTATTCACTCACTGATTATTGGATATTAGCCCAGAACCTTGAAATCCCCAAGATGCAACTCACAGGCCACATGAAGCTCATAAAGAAGGAAGACCAAGTGGGGGTGATTCGGTCCTTCTTAGAAGGAGCAACATAATACTCAAGGGAGCAAATATGGAGACAAAGTGAGGGACAAAATCTGAAGGAGGGGCCGTCTGAAGACCATTCCACCTGAGTATCCATCCCATGTGCAATCACCAAAGATAGATTCTGATGTGGAAGTCAGGAAGTGCATGCTGATAAGAGCCTGATATGGATGTCTCCTCAGAGGTCTTCAAGAGTCTGACATATTCAGAGGCAGATGCTCACAACTAGCCATTGAACTGATAATGGGGTTCTCAATGGAGGAGTTAGAGTGAAGACTGAAGGAGCTGAAAGGATTTGCGACACCATGAAGAGAGCAACAATACCAACAAACCACAGCTCCCAGGGTCTAAACCACCAGCCTGGGAGCACTTAGGGAGGGACCCAGGGCTTCAGGTGAATATGTAAGAGTGGAAGGCCCTGCTGGGCATAGGTGGAAGAAGAGAACCTTGACCTCATGAAGGCTGGATGCCCCAGGGGGGGGGGG
>NW_021612347.1:324-1317 GCF_004785775.1 Grammomys surdaster | reverse complement strand
CTATTTAAAACTGAAGTCAATCTTTTCAAAAAATCAGTGAAGGCTTTATTTGGGGTTTGGATAATTTTAGTAAGTGACTCAGCCCTATTTTCTGAGAGTTTATCCCAAACATTTAAAGCTGCTAAATGACTTCCTACCAAGGTATCATCACCCAATTCAAGCTGCCTTTATGACTCAGGATATTTACCTTTACCTAGCAACAGGTCATGAGAAATATCAATGTCTCTGATTTGATTTCTTTGTTCTGTACTCCTGGTTTCTTCTTTCCCTTGTAACTGAAGCCTAGCTTCCAACATTGTAATTGCAAAATGTTTCCAATCTTGGGGAGGAATTCTGTCCTGAGTTGTCCATGAATTTAACCTCTTCTTCATATAAGATGAAACAAGTAGGAAACAACTGCTTGCTTAAACTTCCTAGATCTCGTATGTCTAAAGGATTCCGTGTAATTTCTCCATAAACTTGAGGGTACTTATTGTCTCATGGTATTCCTTGTATAGTAAGTGGATACACTAAGGTTGCTTTTCTAACAATCTAGGGTCACCTACTTCAAGTTTTATTATGCAGTGGTTTGTCAGGGTCTAGGGGAAACACTTTCACCTGTGTCTGCATATATTGGTTTTTCAAACGTTTGACTAAATTCCTCTGTGTGTGAGTATAATTTAATTCTTGTTTATAAGACTCTATTATTTTTCTTGTAAGGTGTGTTTCTTACCAATCCCCCTTTTCTTTAGGATTGTAAAGAAAATGATTATGGCTATGGAGAATAAATTACTAAATATGATGATGATAAAAACCATAATGTGTATTGAGCCATTTGCAGTGCTTTTCATTTTCTGTTAGTATTTTCAAGCCATGTAGAGTAGCACTATTCATCCTTACAATACGATGCTTCCCTATGTTAGCTGTCTCTTTGAAGACCTCCCAGGTGACTTGCCAAATTCTGTTGACTTCTCAGTTTTTCCTCAGCAGGAACGGTCTCTATGTCCATGGGTC
>NW_021612347.1:0-224 GCF_004785775.1 Grammomys surdaster | reverse complement strand
CCGTTTAACTATACCAAGGAAGACACATGAGCCAGATGCTAGGATGAAAGACTGCTGTTTCAGAGACACTGGGAACACTCATCTTACCTCCGTACTCTATTGACATCTAGAAAGGATACTTCCTTTCTCCTTCTGTATAGTGTCTTAAACGCCCTTTGATCAAAGAACCCCCTGTCTGTTTATATTTGTTGTTTCTCTGTCAAGTGCTTACTTGCTCTGCTTCT
>NW_021612346.1:0-2180 GCF_004785775.1 Grammomys surdaster | reverse complement strand
CTGTAAAACCAGGGTTAGGTTTGGTAACCTACTTGCTCTTCCTCCTTGTTCATTTCTTATTGTCAAATTAAAGTGCCAAATGCAAGCCTAAGACTTTTCCAAGTATTACTTTTGAACCCTGCCTCTTCTTCTTTATTTTTTATTTTTTACTTTTATTTTTTTTTTGGTTTTTCGAGACAGGGTTTCTCTGTGTAGCCCTGGCTGTCCTGGAACTCACTCTGTAGACCAGGCTGGCCTCAAAGTCAGAAATCCGCCTGCCTCTGCCTCCCAAGTGCTGGGGTTAAAGGCGTGTGCCACCACTGCCCAGCGAACCCTGCCTTTTCTTACTCCTGTATTTTCCCTAGCTTTTAATTAACAAAAGTATGTATTTCAACAACACTCTTTAACTGTTTTCTTAGTGTCTAGTCCACCATGTTGAATAACATGTTCTACTTTAGTTCAAAACTTTCACTTCTTGAGTTTTCTATATTAGTAAAGTACATTTTTCTTAAAGAATGCCTAATTTCATATGCATTTGACTGCTAGGTTTATAAAGTATTTCTGCCTCTGTTCATACATATATCCAAGTAAATTTAATTTTTTTTCCCTAGGTTAATTTATTTTATTTAGTGTGTATGACTGTTTTGCCTATATGCTTGTATGTGTACTATGTGTGCCTGGTGTCTGAAGTGAGTGTCAGATCCCCAGAATTGGAGTTGTGAACAGTTGTGAGCCACCAGGTGGATGTTGGTGACCACACCTGGATCATTTGCAAAAGCAGCAAATACTCAGGAACGCTGAGCCATCACTCTTGCACCTCCAAGTAAGCTGTAATGCATGTTTATACACAAAGCAAGAATGGTACCCAGACAGCAGGATGTCCACCTAATCACTTGATTTGCTCTCTGGCTACAAGTCAGGAAAAAAAAAACTGACAATCAATTTTAATTATCCTGGTTTCTGTTTCCTTTCTGCAACCCAAGAGAACACATTCAGTCAGTGAATCTGGCTATCCAGGACCAATCACTCATCAATGCCTGTTGGAAAATTTGGAGTCACTGTCCCTGACAAATGAAAGTATGACAATTGAGGAAAAGGAGAGATAAATCTTACGCTAAATAATTAAGAAATTCTCCATCATTTTAAATGTGCTTTGGGTCACAGAGCAATTTTTTGAAAAGCAGAAAATTTAAGGTGAATGTACAAAAATCCCTGCCAGAACTGGAATTCAAGCATATAACCCAACTGTCTACAGTAAAATTAGGGAGAAAACTCAGGTCTGACAATGTGTGATGCCAATAGGACCAGATGGTTTGCTTAAATCACAAGCTAATATACTTTTACACAAAACAAAAAGGGAGCAAATATGACTCAACCACAGATCATTTTCCTTAAGAAAGCAAACAATGGGAACCTTCCAGTCAGCATCATTTCCCATTATCCTCTGCTCCACAACTAAAAGGAAAGAACACATTGTAGTTTTCATGTTGCTTAAGCAGAATCTTGGTAGGACCTCCTTGGAAGAATAAGTCTGCTTGAAAAAAAGAAGAAAATGACTAGAAGAGAAGAGAAGTGGTAAAAACAAAGCCAAAGCAAAAGACAGCCCTCAGATCACCTAAAGACTACAGAGTCACAGTGAAAAGCCATCCCATAAAAAGTCTATTAGCTTTCTCAACTTCAACAAAATTCTAGGTTAAGACTTAACCTGCAACCAGATATGGTGGTGCAGACCTTTAGTCCCAATACTCAGAGACTAAAGCAGGAGGGTCTTTTTTAAGACCCTGTCTTTAAAAAAAAAGATTTAACATGTTGTATAATTTAGGAACTGGAGACAAAAATATATATATACAGTTAAAGGCTGGTAAACATTTCTGAAATATTTAGAAAAGACAGACAAAAACACAGACAGACAGACACATTCTCTGTCTCTCTGTCTGTCTGTCTGTCTGTCTGTCTGTCTCTCTCTGTCTCTGTCTCACCCCCAGCCTCTCCTAACAACTACTTTAGGTTTCTTATAATTGTTATTAATAGGGATTTAATTCTTAACAGAGCTTTATGCTACTATTTTTATTTATAAATAACACTACAAATTATTTTCCCAAAAATTCTTCTTGCTAATGCCAGGTGCTTCTTTGACTAATAGGAAAATATTACTATGTTTGACTGCTCTGAAAGGCCTTGCTCCAAATCTTTCATATGTA
>NW_021612345.1:0-1226 GCF_004785775.1 Grammomys surdaster | reverse complement strand
GTAATGCATTTGCCACATACACAAAATTTGTAAGGTTTATCTCATGTTTGAATTCTCTGATGCCTTCTCACATTAACTATATGGGTAAATTATTTGTCACATTCATGGCATTTTGAAGGTTTCTCTCCTGTATGAATTCTTTGATGAATATTAAGATAAGATCATGAGGAAAAGCATTTGTTACATTCACTACATTTGTAAGGTTTCTCTCCAGAATGAATTCTCTGATGATTTCGCAGACTGTCTTTTTCAGTAAAGCATTTGTCACATTCATTACATTTGTAAGGTTTCTCTCCTGAATGAATTATCTGATGCCTTCTCAAGCTGTCTTTTTGAGTAAAGCATTTGTTACATTCACTACATTTGTAAGGTTTCTCTCCAGAATGAATTCTCTGGTGAACACTAAGATGTGATGGTCGGGTAAAGCATTTGTCACATTCAGTGCATTTGTAAGGTTTTTCTCCTGTATGAATTCTCTGATGACCACGAAGATTCGATGGATCGGCAAAGCATTTGTCACATTCAGTGCATTTGTAAGGTTTCTCTCCAGAATGAATTCTCTGATGAATTCTCAGACTGCCTTTTTCAGTAAAGCATTTGTCACATTCACTACATTTGTAAGGTTTCTCTCCTGTATGAATTCTCTGATGAATTCTCAGACTGCCTTGTACAGTAAAGCATTTTTCACACTCAGTACACTTATAAGGTTTCTCTCCAGTATGATATCGCTTATGAATACTAAGTTGACCTTTTGTGGCAAAGTATTTGTCACAGTCACAGCATTTGTGAGGTTTCTCTCCTGTATGAATTCTCTGATGGATGCTAAGATTGAATTTTTGTGCAAAACATTTTTCACTTTCACTACATTTGTGAGGTTTCTTTCCAGAATAAACGCTCTGCTGACTTTGAAGACTGTCTCTCTGTGTAAAGCATTTGTCAGGTTCACTACATTTGTAAGGATTCATCCCACTATTATTTTGTTTCACCAATGGTTTATGTTTAGAGATAAAAATCTTATGAAATTCTGTATTTCTATTGTGTTCTTTCATTTCTATGTGGATTTCTTGATTGAGACTAATGATTGAACACACATTTAAACTGTTTGCACATTCTTTATACTTACAAACTTCTTCAGTGTTCCCAGTTTTAGGTCTTCTTCGATTTGGGAATTGAAGAGATGCATTTTTGTTGTGAGTTTTATGATATGTACTTTGGGTAGATTCATG
>NW_021612344.1:0-1179 GCF_004785775.1 Grammomys surdaster | reverse complement strand
TAGACCATGAACATTATGTTCAGACCAATTTCCAGTTCCAAAGGCCAAGAGATAGACTTAAATCACCATTTTCCAATCACAAACAAATCATGTATACATAGGAATCTATAGTCTATATGTAGGTAGCTTTCCTGTGCATTAAATTACTTGACTCTCAGTCTTCATGACGTAAGTTGGGCACGTGTCATTATCCATGGCTTGTAGATGGAGAAACACGTATGGAGAAGTTGAGTGACTTCCCAGTGTGACACAGCTTAAGCTCTTAGAATGTCTGTCAAAATGGCTTTGTATACTTCTGATGGGGTAAGGAGTGTTACCTGGGGATATCAGAGAGTAAGGTGCCAGGTGTCTGCTTCTTGCTTCTCGAGTCTTTCTCTCTCTCTCTCTCTCTCTCTCTCTCTCTCTCTCTCTCTCTCTCTCTCTCTCTCTCTGTTTCTCTCTCTCTCTCTTTCTCTCCCTCTCTCCCTCTCTCTGTATTTATTTTTTGTATATAATTACCCTGTTGCTTTCTCTAGACAAAATAGACTAGGACATCAGATCCCATTACAAATGGTTATGAGCCACCATGTGCTTGCTGGGAACTGAACTCAGGACCTCTGGAAGAACAGTCAGGGCTCTTAACCACTGGACCCTCTCTCCAGCCTCTTCTTGAGTCTTTTATGTTAACCCGCTTTATTACAGGTGATCTGCAGATTCTATCCTTTATGGAGACTCTTTTCTACATTACAACATCATTTTTCTCAGTCTCCTTTCCAAACTGTTCCCCATGCTTTATCTCTAAATCAGCCATCTACACAGCTGTGCAAACCACAAAACTGTTCCTCCCATTTCTGCCTCTGACCTCTCTCAGGCAGTTTTTTCCTTCTTGCCCCTGGAATGCTCAGTTGTCTGTATACTGCCATCCCATCGGCTTTCCACAGCAGGTTTAGAATGGACACTCTTTCAAATAATTTATTATTTATTTTTACTTTATGGCCTTGGTATTCTGCCTGCATGCATGGCTGTGGGGGGGGGGGTCAGATCCCCTGGAACTGGAATTACAGACAGTGAGCTGCCATGTGCAACTGGGAATTGAACCCAGGTCCTTTGGATGAACAGCCAGTGCTGTTAATCACTGACCCCTCTCTCCAGCCCACAGAATGGGCATCCTTAAACATACTATTATGCTATCTACTTCTC
>NW_021612343.1:0-1167 GCF_004785775.1 Grammomys surdaster | reverse complement strand
CACTCTCAGGAGACAGAAGCAGAATGATTAGGAGTTGAAGCTGCAAGTCTCAGCTACAGGCCAGCCTGGGCTACATGAGATGCTGTCTCAATAAAGCAACAACAAAACAGGCGAGGTGACTGTATTATGCACACTCCTAATTCATCTGTTCATGCTTACATGCTTGTGTGCGCATGTATGTGTGAAACCCAGGGACCAAACACGGCTGTTCTTCAGAAGCCAAACCCCTTGCTTCTTAAAAAATATTTTAAATGTATTCTTTTGACAGTTTTTTACATATATACAGCATATCTTTTAGTTTCTGCATTTATCTTTATCATGTTTGACCGCTGTATCTGCTCATGCACACACACTCACAGCATTCATACACTCACATGTCATTCGTACACACTTACATGTAAGCTACCGTGTGATTGTGGAGGTCAGAGGACGACTTACAGAAATTAGTTTTCTCCTTCCACCTTCTGTGTTTGGGTGGAGTTCAGGTTATCATTTTGGTAGCAAGTGGCTTTATGCATTGAGCCATCTCACCAGCATTGTATGTTCCTGATTCTATCCACACTCACTTCTTCCTCTCTGCCTTCTAACACATGCCTCTCCTTGGCTTAGAGAGAATATATATATATGTATATATATATACATATATATATATGTGTGTGTGTGTGTATAATATATCATACATATATCATACATGTATAATATATGTAGATATATACATAATTTTTTTTTTTTTGCTAGGAGTTGTTGTGCATGACTTTAATCCCAGCCCTCAGGAGGCAAAGTCAGGCAGATTTACAGGTTCAAGGCCAGCTTGGTTAACATAGTAAGTTCTGGGTTACATAGTAAAACCTTGTCTCAAACAAAACAAACAAACAACAATGTAAAATCTGAATCCAATTACTGCTGCCCACAACTATGTAACCACAGCGCCATGAACTACAGCATGGATATCTTACTGGGGCCCAGACCCCAGGAGAAAGCTGACTCTTCTGCTTCCAGCAGCCATTAACTGCCAACAGCTCTTCAGCTAGTGGTGGGGCCTCAACAGCCCCATTCCCAGCCCCCTCAGTGTTCAAGACAGGTCCTTCATGGGTTGTAGTGTGTGGGCCAGGTTGGCCGCTGGCCGGCCTCCTGCCTGCTTCTCAACTCCCTGGCTATAGCTGCTGC
>NW_021612342.1:532-1264 GCF_004785775.1 Grammomys surdaster | reverse complement strand
AAGGCTCAGAGCAGAAAGAGCAAGGGCAATGGAAGACAAGATTTTAGCCAGAAAAAGAAGGATCCCCATTTCAAAGGACAGAACATTGACAAGCTTACCTAAGACATCCATTTTGAAGGCAAAGCACTGAGTTAAAGCTCAAACTTGAAGATCAAGATAGCTTTACTCAGAAATGCGTGGGTAAATGTAACCTGCCCCAGTAGACAAACACAGTATACACATAGGATGGGGGCAAAAATCGCACAGCACCTATGAATAAGAATGAGAATCTGTCAATTTTTCTGGAAATGGATGTACTTTGAGGTCACTGTGTTACACAGAGTAACGTAACCCAACAGAGACAATTGCCCCAATTTTTCATTAGATGCAGGGTCTCAGTGGTTTGAGGCTGGGCTAAAGGAAAGGGGAAGTATGTGGAGACTGGAGCATAAGAGGCAGGATGAGAAAGAGAGCAACAGAAAGTGACAAAGTCAAATAGAAGTCAGGAAAAGAAATGTGGATGTTGGCCAGGCAGGGATGCCTCTCAGATTTCTTCCCACATTTCATCTCAACACTTGGCAGGCAAGACAGGCAAATCTCTGAGTTTGAGGCTACCCTGGTCTACAGAGAAAATTCCAGGTTAGCCAAGTCCACACAAAGAAACCCAGTCTACAAAGACAAAGAAGAGCAAACCAAACTAAAGCAGGAAAGAGAAAGAAAGAAAGAAAGAAAGAAAGAAAGAAAGAAAGAAAG
>NW_021612342.1:0-432 GCF_004785775.1 Grammomys surdaster | reverse complement strand
GAAAGAAAGAAAGAAAGAAAGAAAGAAAGAGAAGGAGAAAGGAAAGAAGAAAGGAAAGAATAAAGGAAGTAAAGAAAGGAAATGGATGGATGTTAATCCACAAAGAAAAATGAAAAACCTAAACAAACAAACAAAAAAAAAATCAAAAGGCAAAGCTGTCAGCAAAGTCCCCCAAATGAATAAAGTCACTTAAACAGAAAACCAAACTTCTGAGCTTCTGTAAAGAAAACATAGGAAAGAACTCACTGTGTGGAAGTGTAGCTGATGTTCAATGTCAAAATCCAAACAATCTCCAACGTTGAAATCCGATCCAATCTCAATCTAAGCACCAACCAACAAGTCCTACAGATCGCCAAACAGCTCTCTGCACAGAAGGACACAAAACAGTCCAGACAGTGCATTATATGATCAACTGTCGGTCATTCCTCACAA
>NW_021612341.1:1653-9224 GCF_004785775.1 Grammomys surdaster | reverse complement strand
CAACAACATAAAAAGCTCAGGACCAAATGGGTTTAGTGCAGAATTCTTAGACCTTCAAATAAGACCTAATACCAACATTCTTCAAAATACTCCACAAAATAGAACCAGAAAGAACTTCCGGACATCCCCAACAGTCTTTGTATATGGTGATTGCCTCTTGGAGGGATCTTCAAGTGGGACAGTCTCTGGATGGTCCCTCCTCCAGTTCCTGCTCCACATATTGTCTCCCATTTGCTCCTGTGAGTATTTTGTTACTCCTTCTAAGGACCGAAACACTCACATTTTAGTCTTTATTTTTTTAGGCTTCATGCGGTTTGTGAGTTATGTCTTGGATATTGTGAGATTTTGGGCTAATATCCACTTACCAACGAGTGCATATCATGTGTGTTCTTTTGTGATTTGGTTATCACACTCAGGATGATATTTTTTAGTTCCATCCATTTGCCTAAGAATTCATGAATTCATTGTTTTTAATAGCTGAGTAGTACTCCATTGTGTAAATATAACAAATTGTCTGCATCCATTCCTATGTTGAAGGACATCTTGGTTCTTTCCAGCTTCTAGTTATTATAAATAAGGCTGCTATAAGTATAGTGGAACATGTGTCCTTACTATTTGTTAGAGCTTTGTTTGGGTATATGTCCAGGAATGGTATCGCTGGATCCACAGGTAATACTATGTCCAATTTTCTGAGGAACTGCTAGACTGATTACCAGAGTGGTTGTACCCACTTACAATCTCACAAACAATGGAGGAGTATTCCTCTTTCTCCACATCCTTTCCAGCATCTGATGTCATCTGAGTTTTTAATCTTAGCCATTCTGACTGGTATGAGGTGGAATCTCAGGGTTGTTTTGGTTTGCATTTCCCTGATGACTAAAGAAGGCCAACATTTCTTTAGGTGTTTCTTGGCCATTTGATATTCTTCAGTTGAAAATTTTTGTTGAACTCTGTACCCCATTTTTATTTGGGTAGTTTGATTGTCTGGCGTCTAATTTCTTGAGTTCTTTGTAAATTTTGGATATTAGCCCTCTATCAGATATAGGATTGGTAAATTTCTTTTCCCAATCTGTTGGTTGCACTTTGTCCTATTGACAGTGTCCCTTGCCTTACAGAAGCTTTGCAATTTAATGAGATACCATTTGTCAATTCTTGATCTTAGAGCATAAGCCATTGGTGTCCTATTCAGTAACTTTTCCACTGTGCCCATGTGTTCGAGGCTCTTTCCCACTTTTTCTTCTATTAAGTCCAGAGTGTCTGGTTTTATATGGAGGTTTTTGATCCTCTTGGACTTGAGCTTTGTACAAGGATATAAGAATGGATCGATATACATTGTCCTAGTGTTGACCTCCAGTTCAACCAGCAATACCTGCTAAAAATGCTGTCTTTTTTTTCACTGAATGGTTTTAGTTCCTTTGTCAAAGATCAAGTGACTGTAGGTATGTGGTTTCATTTCTAGGTCTTCGATTCTATTCCATTGATCTTCCTGACTGTCTCTGTATCAATACCATAGAGGTTTTTTTAAAAATCACTATTGCTCTGTAGTATATTTTAGCATATTGTTTGAGGTCAGGGATGGTGATTACCCCAGAAATTCTTTTATTGTTGAGAATAGTTTTGGCTATCCTGAATCTTTTGTTATTCCAAATGAATTTGAGAATTGCTCTTTCTATCTCTTTGAAGAATTGAGTTGGAATTTTGATGAGGATTGCATTGAATCTGTAGATTGTTCTCTGCAAGATGGCCATTTTTACTATATCAATCCTTCCAATATATGAGAATGGGAGATCTTTCTATCTTCTGAGATCTTCTTTGATTTCTTTCTTCAGGAATTTGAAGTCCTTATTATATGGATCTGTCACTTGCTTGGTTAGATTCAACCGAGGTATTTTATATTTATTGTGACTATTGTGAAGGGTATCATTTCCTTAATTTTCTTTCCCAGTCTGCTTATCTTTTAAGTAGAAGAAGGCTACTCATTTATTTGAGTTAATTTTATATCCAGCCACTTTGCTGAAGTTGTTTATCAGGGTTAGTAGTTCTCTGGTGGAAGTTTTGGGGTCACTTAAGTATGCTATCATATCATCTGCAAATAGTGATATTTTGAGTTCTTCCTTTCCAATATTTATCCCTTTGATCTGCTTTAGTTGTCTAATTACTCTGGCTTGGACTTCAAGTAATATAGTGATTAGATAGGGAGAGAGTGGGAAAACTTTTCTAGTCCCTGATTTTAGTGGGATTGCTTCAAGTTTCTCTCCATTTAGTTTGATGTTGGCTACTGGTTTGCTGTAAATTGCTTTTACTATGTTCAGGTTTGGGCCTTGAATTCCTGTTCTTCCCAAGATTTTTACCATGAAGAGGAGTTGAATTTTGTCAAATGTTTCTCAGCATCTAGTGAGATGATTATGTAATTTTTTTCTTTGACTTTGTTTATATAGTGGATTATGTTGACAGATTTCCAGCGATTGACCCATGCCTGTATTCCTGGGATAAAACCTACTTGATCATGATGGATGATTGTTTTATGTGCTCTTGGATTCAGTTTGGGAGAGTTTTGAGTATTTTTGCATCAATATTCATAAGAGATCTTGATCTGAAGTTTTCTTTCATTGTTGGATCTTTGTGTTGTTTAGGTATGAGAGTAATTGTGACTTTATAGAACAAATTGGGTAGAGGTTCTTCTGTTTCTATTTTGTGGAATATTTTGTAGAGAATTGGTATTAGGTCTTCTTTGAAGGTCTGATTGAATTCTGCACTAAAAACATCTGACCCTGGGCTTTTTTTTTGTAGGGAGACTTTTAATGACTGCTGCTATTTCTTTAGGGGTTACAGAACTATTAACATGGTTTATTCGATCCTGATGTAACACAATGAGAAGGAGAAACCTAAGGATAATAGGTATAGATGAGAGTGAAGATTCCCAACTTAAAGGGCTAATAAATATCTTCAACAAAATTATAGAAGAAAACTTCCCTAACCTAAAGAACGAGATGCCCATAAACATACAAGAAGCCTACAGAACTCCAGATAGACTAGACCAGAAAAGAAATACCTTCTATCACATAATAATCAAAACACCTAATGCACAAAACAAAGAAAGAATATTAAATGCAGTAAGGGAAAAATGTCAAGTAACATATAAAGGCAGACCTATCAGAATTACACCAGACTTCTCAACAGATACTATAAAAGTGAGAAGATCTTGGACAGATGTCATACAGACCCTAAGGGAAGACAAATGCCAGCCCAGGCTACTATACCCAGGAAAACTCTCAATTACCATAGATGGAGAAACCAAGATACTCCATGACAAATCCAAATTTATGCAATATATTCCCACAAATCCAGCATTACAAATGATAATAGCGGGAATGCTCCAATACAAGGAGGGAAATTATACCCTAGAAAGAGCAAGAAAGTAATCCTCTTCCAACAAATCCAAAAGAAAGATAGCCACACAAAGATAATTCCACTGCCGATAACAAAAAAACAGGAAGCAACAATCACTGTTCTTTAATATCTCTTAACATCAATGGACTCAATTCCCCAATAAAAAGACGTAGGCTAATGACTGGATATGTAGACAGGACCCAGCATTTTGCTGCATACAGGAAACCCACCTCAGTGACAAAGACAGAGACTACCTTAGAGTAAAAGGCTGGAAAACAATTTTTCAAGCAAACAGTCCTAAGAAATAAGCTGGAGTAGCCATTCTAAAACCTCCATCCTGAGGATGAACAAAAATGGAGGGACTCATGGCTCCACCTGTATAGGTAGTTGAGTGTGGCCTTGTCAGGCATCAGTGGAAGTAGAGGGCCTTGGTGCCTTAAGGTTTGGATTCCCTAGTGTTGGGGAATTCGAGAGCAGGGAGTGGGAGGATGGTGGGTGAGTTTCTCAGAGAAACTCCCAGAATTATACAGATTAGACATGACAGAGGCAGGCCGCCAGAAGACTAGATTCCAGAATTCAAACAAAAACTTATCTTGATACTAAAATCTGTTTTGATAATCATATATCGCAGAATACAAAGCCTTGGTGTATCTACTCATCAAGCAAGCTGAGCAGACCTGCTCGAACTTCTGATGGCCTGGAATTTCAGCTGGATGCAGTGAAGACACAGATGACAGAGGCTTATCAATTTACTCTTCTCCCTGCCCTCTTCTAATATCTCAATGCCTGTAACCATCTTAAAGAAGTTAATGAAGTGTCAGTGCCCCTATTCATTGGGCTTGGGGACTGAGGTGGTTAATATTGGGCTCTCTTTCTAGGGAAAAGTAGTGGTTTTGTCAGAACAGGGTGGAATAGCTTGGATTTATTGCATAGCCATTACATATTGGTAGAAATCTGTGTAATTGTTATTAAGCTGAAGTTACAATTTCTTAAATGGTACAAAATTTACTTTGATTTCAAATTTAAGATTTTCATTGATATGAGTTTCTTTTTGATATAAAAGTGAGACTAATATTGTTACTCTCATAGGCATTGTGCCTATATAGCACATTTAGGAATACAAGGCTTGCCGGGCTGTGGTGGCGCACGCCTTTAATCCCAGCACTTGGGAGGCAGAGGCAGGCGGATTTCTGAGTTCGAGGCCAGCCTGGTCTACAAAGTGAGTTCCAGGACAGCCAGGACTACACAGAGAGACCCTGTCTCGAAAAACCAAAAAAAAAAAAAGGAATACAAGGCTTAGATCCAGTCCTTCTTTAACTCTTTTAACTGATTCAAGATGGTTAGCCTGTGGGTTAACGGCCTATAGCAAATTCATGGCTCTGAGTTTATTGTTAAGGTGTTTTCTATGTTTTATTTAGAAATAGGTGAGAGGAGTTAACAGACAACAGTCCAGATTGCCTTACATGGATAGTTGGTTTTCAAAACCTCAGAAGTCCACAGAATTGACGTTACACACATTTCTGTATTAATGTTCATTTTGATTAGAGACATGTCTGCTTCTGACAGCTCTCTGTCTTGGATTCTAAGAAGAAATTGAACATCTTTGGAATTACTCTAGTTGTGATGAGACAGCCACTAGGCAAGAATTGCCTTTTTTTCATCTACAGACAAACTACTGTCCAGAAAAGGACACACTTGCAGAATAGTCAACTGATTATATCTGCTAAGACAGAGTAATCAGCCCTTAATAACTCTGCATCACTAGGTCTGTCAGATGATCCTGGACCAGAAGGCTGAAGTTCGGATGCTCCAATGTTCTGTAGTACAGGGATTGTCCAGGTGTTCAGTGGTCTCTATAAATTGGCTAAGTTTTAGAAACTATGCTTTGTGCTTCCCATAATTTCAGTTAATTCAGTCACTCTGGATTTCTGATTGGGTTGAAGACTTATAGTCTCATAGCCAATCCCGTCTATTTACTTTTAGAGAAAAGATTTGAGAGGATGATTTTCAGCTGACATTTATTCTAAAGCCAAAAAAAAAAAAAAATCCAGATTCAGAACTAAGTCTTTTACTTAGGAGAGATGACAGAGGTTCTGGTTAGTCAACAAAATGTTGGACTGGGTATTAGGTCTTTCTTGTACCTTACTCATACAAATTGGTATAGTTATGCCCTAATTGTATTTTGAGAGAAAAGTTTTATTTTAACAGGAAGGGTGATATGTAGGAGGAGCTAAGGTGGGAGGAGTAAGGAGAGTAAGAGGAGGAGAAAGAAGAGGAGGAGGAGAATGAGAGGAGGAGCTAGGAGACAAAGTGGGGCATGGAGGCAGATGTTCACGTGTCTCTGCCAGTCAAAGATAGTTGGTATATCTAGGTTGGGTATTGAGTTACACTTCTGATTGTATGGGCATCTTGTTATTGAGCATTACCAAACTTATAAAGCCTTTTATTAACATTTTAAAAAAATGTTACTAATACAAAAAAAAAAGGATGAGGAAGGAGGGTGATGGAATACATGTGACAGGAAATCAGATGAGGAAACTGGCTGGAGGAAGAAAGGGAAGGGGCAGAGGGAAACAAATAAGAACTCTAATGACACATGTATGAGAATGCTGTAATAAAACCCAGTACTTTGTATGTTAACTTAAAATACTAATAAAGAAAGAAAAAAGCAAGAAGGAGGAGGGGGGTAAGATAGGGGGTTTCTGGAAAAGGGATGGGGAAATGAGATGGCATCTGAAATGTAAATAAATAATATATCCAATAAAAAAGAACATGATTTAAATAAATTTGTGTGTACAGGGATATACCTCCCCCTTTTTATTTTATCAAGATATTGTTTGAAAGTTCCATGGGCCCCTTTCACTGTCTCTTGTCCTTAAGAATTATAATGAATCCCAGTAATATGGGTAATGTTAAATTACTGCCAAAATGTCTAAAATGTTCAACTGCAATAGCCAGTTCCATTATCTGGATTTTTTTTATTTTATTGGATACTTTATTTATCTACATTTCAGATGTTATCTCCTTTCCCCATTATCTCCCACCCCACCCCAAGAAACTCCTTATTTGATTCTCCCTCTCCTATTTCTATGAGGATGTTCCCCCTCCCATCTACTCTCTCCCTCACCTCCCTGTCCTCAAATTCCCTCCTTATTGGGGCATCTGTCCTTCATGAATCTATGGGGAGAGCGACAATACCAACAAAACAGAGCGCCCAAGGTCTAAACAGCTAGCCTGGGAACATGCATGTAGGGACACATGGCTCCAGCTGTATATGTAGTGGAGGATAGCCTTATTGGGCATCACTGGGGGAGGAGATCCTTGGTACTATATAACCCTTTTTAAAATTACACTTCTTCCTAGTTTCTACTCTTTCCGATTTTCTCATACCTATCCTTGTCTAGTGTTTTCTAGCATTTCCTATCTCTATATTCTTGTCACCTATGTTTTGGTGTTTTCTCTTCCTTAAGTTATTTTCCATTCCTAATGGTCACTTTCCAGGTTCCTAGCTTAAATATGATCCCGAAACCCACAAATCTAAAAATCTAAAGCTAGGAGTCTGTATGAGAGAATACTTGGTGGTATTTCTTTCTGGGTCTGGGATACCTCACTCTGAATATTCTAGCTCTACCCCTTTCCTTTTGAGTTTGAACGCAGGTGAACAAATGAAATATACAATGAAATTACAGTTTCATTGTATATTCATCAGAGATGGGTATCTGGACTGATTCCACGTCCCAGCTATTGGGAACAGGACAAGAAGTAAATATGAATGAGTCATGTCTCTGTAGTGAGATATAGAATCCTTTGAGTACACGGCCATTGGTGGTACAGATGGATCATAAGATAAGTCTACTACTAGCTTTTTGTGGAAACTTTTACACTGATTTCCACAGTGCCTCTGCCAGTTTACACACATACCAACAGTTTAGAAGTGTTTTGCTTTTCCTATGTATCCTCTCACCAGAATAGGTTTCCATTTCTTGATGATAGCCATTCTGGGTTTAGTGAAAAGAACTCTAACAAATTTTCTGCCATAAATCCCATGCTCATACTCCTGCTTCCTTGTTCTTACACTTTGTAAACTTACTGCCTTGGTTCTCTCTCTCTCTCTCTCTCTCTCTCCCTCCCTCCCTCTCTCTCTCTCTCTCTCTCTCTCTCTCTCTCTCTCTCTCTCTCTC
>NW_021612341.1:0-1643 GCF_004785775.1 Grammomys surdaster | reverse complement strand
CTCTCTCTCTCTCTCTCTCTCTCTCTCTCTCTCTCTCTCTCTCTCTCCTATTGCTTTCTTCCTCTTCTGTCTGTGAATATATTTTCAAAGCTTTGGGTCTATTATCACATGGATGAATAGCATTTGGCCTATGCTAAAGTTGCACATTCCACCAAAAACATGGGGTTGAAGAAGCTGCTTATCTTATGGTAGGTGAGAAGTTAGATGCTCAGACCAATTGTCATCAGAGAGGCATCACCCAGCAACTGACAGAAGCAGATGCTGGGACCCAGAGTCAAGCATTATGTAGAGATTGGTGAATCCTGTGGAAAAGGCGGAGGAAGGATCATGGGAGTCCAAGGGATCAAGGACATCCCAAGAAAACTCACAGAAGCAACTAACAGTCTTACAGAGACTGAACTGACAACCAAAAAGTCTGTGTTGGATTCACTGCATCCTTATAGTTATTTAGCTTTCTCTTCATGTGACACTCTCAACTGACAAATCATGAATTGTCTCTGACTCTGTTGCCTGCCTTTTGGACCCTTTCCTTCCATGGGCTGCCTTGCCTAGCCTTAATTGAAGAGGAGACCTCTAGGCTTATTTCAGATTGTTATGCCATGGCTGGTTGATATTTGTAGGACACCTGTCCTTTTCTGAAAAGAAATGGAGGAGTGGATAGTATGTGGTCTGGGTTTGGGACTGGGAGAAGAAGAGTGAGGGGCATTTGGTCAAAATACACACACACACTCACACACAGACACACACAGACACAGACACAGACACAGACACAGACACAGACACACACACACACACACACACACACACATAATGGCAAGAGACAAGTATGTGGAGAGCATTACCCCCACTCCTACTCCACTAATGGTAGGTTTACAAAACAGAAACACTTTTTACTGAGTTTCTGTGGGTTTCATATCATACATCCAAGTCTCACTCATCACCTCTCCTCTTGTATCCACCCTCCATCATTTCAACCTTCTCTACAAAATAAAAGAACACATAAACAAATGAACAAAAAAAAAAACGAAGCAAGAAAAATCCTCATTAAAATCCCCACTCAATTCTTCACAGTTTTAGAAAGAGAAATTCTCAAATACATTTGGAATAACAAAAAACCAGTATAGCGAAAACTATTCTAAACAATAAAAGAACCTCTGGAGGAATCACCATCCCTGACCTCAAGCTGTACTACAAAGCAATAGTGATAAAAACTGCATGGTACTGGTACAAAAACAGGCAGGAAGATCAGTGGAATAGAATTGAAGACCCAGAAATGAACCCACACACCTATGGTCACTTGATCTTTGACAAAGGAGCTAAAACTGACCAGTGGAAAAAGGACAGCATTTTCAACAAATGGTGCTGATTCAACTGGAGGACAACATGTAGAAGAATGCAAATTAATCCATTCTTATCTCCTTGTACAAAGCTCAAGTCCAAGTGGATAAAGGACCTTCACATAAAACCAGATACTCTAAAATTAATAGAAGAGAAGGTGGGGAAGAACATTGAATACTTAGGCACAGGGGAAAAGTTCTTGAACAGAACACCAATATCTTATGCTCTAAGATCAAAAACTGACAAATGGCCCTCATGAAATTGAGAAGCTTCTGTAAGGCAAAGAACACTGTCAATAGGACAAA
>NW_021612340.1:620-3067 GCF_004785775.1 Grammomys surdaster | reverse complement strand
ATCCCACTAAGATCAGGGACTAGACAAGGTTGCCCACTCTCCCCCTACCTATTCAATATAGTACTGGAAGTCTTAGCCAGAGCAATTAGACAGCAAAAAGAAGTCAAAGGGATACAAATAGGAAAGGAAGAAGTCAAAATATCGCTATTTGCAGATGATATGATAGTATACTTAAGTGACCCCCAAACTTCCACCAGAGAACTCCTAAACCTGATAAACAACTTCAGCAAAGTGGCTGGTTATAAAATCAACTCAAACAAATCAGTAGCCTTCCTCTACATGAAAGATAAACAGACTGAAAAAGAAATTAGGGAAATGACACCCTTCACAATAGTTGCAAATAATATAAAATACCTTGGTGTGAATCTAACCAAGCAAGTGAAAGACCTGTATGACAAGAACTTCAAGTCTCTGAAGAAAGAAATTGAAGAAGATCTCAGAAGATGGAAAGATCTCCCATGCTCATGGATTGGCAGGATTAATATAATAAAAATGGCCATCTTGCCAAAAGCAATCTACAGATTCAATGCAATCCCCATTAAAATCCCAACTCAATTCTTCACAGAGTTAGAAAAGGAAATTCTCAAATTCATATGGAATAACAAAAAACCCAGGATAGCGAAAACTATTCTCAACAATAAAAGAACTTCTGGAGGAATCACCATCCCTGACCTCAAGCTGTACTACAGAGCAATAGTGATAAAAACTACCTGGTATTGGTACAGAGACAGGCAGGAAGATCAATGGAATAGAATTGAAGACCCAGAAATGAACCCACACTCCTATGGTCACTTGATCTTTGACAAAGGAGCTAAAACTGTCCAGTGGAAAAAGGACAGCATTTTCAACAAATGGTGCTGGTTCAACTGGAAGACAACATGTAGAAGAATGAAAATTGATCCATTCTTATCCCCTTGTACAAAGCTCAAGTCTATGTGGATAAAGGACCTCCACATAAAACCAGATACACTGAAACTAATAGAAGAGAAGGTGGGGAAAAGCCTCGAATACTTGGGCACAGGGGAAAAGTTCCTGAACAGAACTCCAATGGCATATGCTCTAAGATCGAGAATTGACAAATGGGACTTCATAAAATTGCAAAGTTTCTGTAAGGCAAAGGACACTGTCAATAGGACAAAACGACAACCAACAAATTGGGAAAAGATCTTTACCAATCCTTCATCTGATAGAGGGCTAATATCCAATATATACAAAGAACTCAAGAAATTAGACTCCAGACAACCAAATTACCCTATTAAAAAATGGGGTATAGAGCTTAACAAAGAATTTTCAACGGAAGAAACTCGAATGGCCGAGAAGCATCTAAAGAAATGTTCAGCATCCTTAGTCGTCAGGGAAATGCAAATCAAAACAACCCTGAGATTCCATCTCACACCAGTCAGAATGGCTAAGATTAAAAACTCAGGTGATAGTAGATGCTGGCGAGGGTGTGGAGAAAGAGGAACACTCCTCCATTGTTGGTGGGACTGCAAGATGGTGCAACCACTTTGGAAATCAGTCTGTCGGTTCCTCAGAAAATTGGACATAGCATTACCCGAGGATCCAGCTATACCACTCCTAGGCATATACCCAGAAGATGCTCGAACATATAACAAGGACATATGCTCAACTATGTTCATAGCAGCCTTATTTATAATAGCCAGGAGCTGGAAAGAACCCAGATGTCCTTCAACTGAGGAATGGATTCAAAAAATGTGGTATATTTACACAATGGAGTATTACTCAGCTATTAAAAACAATGAATTCGAGAGGTTCCTAGGTAAATGGATGGAACTAGAAATTATCATCCTGAGTTAGGTAAGCCAATCACAAAAGAACACACATGGTATTCACTCACTGATTATTGGATATTAGCCTAGAACCTTGAAATGCCCAAGATGCAACTCACAGGCCACATGAAGCCCATAAAGAAGGAAGACCAAGTGAGGGTGATTCGGTCCTTCTTAGAAGGAGCAACAAAATACTCAAGGGAGCAAATATGGAGACAAAGTGAGGGACAGAAACTGAAGGAGGGGCCGTCTCAAGACCACCCCACCTGAGTATCTATCCCATGTGCAATCACCAAAGGTAGATGCTGATGTGGAAGACAGGAAGTGCATGCTGATAAGAGCCTGATATGGATATCTCCTCAGAGGCCTTCAAGAGTCTGACATATTCAGAGGCAGATGCTCACAACTAGCCATTGAACTGATCATGGGGTTCTCAATAGAGGAGTTAGAGTGAAGACTGAAGGAGCTGAAAGGGTTTGTGGCACCATGAGGAGAGCAACAATACCAACCAACCACAGCTCCCAGGGTCTAAACCACCAGCCTGGGAGCACTTAGGGGGGGATCCAGGGCTTCAGCTGAATATGTAAAAGTGGAGGGCCCTGCTGGGCATAGGTGGAAGAAGAGAACCTTGACCTCATGAAGGCTGGATGCCCCAGT
>NW_021612340.1:0-520 GCF_004785775.1 Grammomys surdaster | reverse complement strand
GGATGGGGTAAGGGGACAACATAGGAAATGTAAATAAATCATCCAATAAAAAAAAAAGAAAAAAAAAGAAAATAATTACATCAAAACATTTTTTTCTGTTCACCCCACAATTTAAAATTATAGCTAATTGCTTAAATTGAATATATATTATCTAAGTCTAGAATATTTAAAACAATGGTCTATTTCACAAAGGATAAGAATGTAGTAGAGGATCAATATAAAATTTATATATAAATACATTAATATGTTTACATACTTCATAAATGTTGATATAGCTCAACCAAAATCATATTTTCACATACAAACATTTTTTAAACAAAAATTACAGTGTTACAGGTAGAATAATTCCTTTTGAGTTGTTCATTCTTGAGATCCCAGAAGACCCCAAAAGAAAACAAGCTGTTGACATTTCTCTTTATTACTTGTAGGGCTCCATTTCGAATCTAGTTTGGGCCTTGTGGACAAACCAGAGTCTGTTTTGAGTTTTGAGACCTATCTCAGTCACTTCTGTGTGGGTAAC
>NW_021612339.1:716-2820 GCF_004785775.1 Grammomys surdaster | reverse complement strand
AGTGGGGTGTTGAAATCCCCCACTATTATTGTGTGAGGTGTAATGTGTGTTTTGAGCTTTAGTAGAGTTTCTTTTATGTATGTAGGTGCCCTTGCATTTGGAGCATAGATGTTCAGAATTGAGAGTTCACCTTGGTAGATTTTTCCTTTGATGAGTATGAAGTGTCCTTCCTTATCTTTTTTGATTAATTTTGGATGAAAGTCGATTTTATTTGATATTAGAATGGCTACTCCAGCTTGTTTCTTGGGACCATTGGCTTGAAAAATTGTTTTCCACCCTTTTATTCTGAGGTAGTGTCTGTCTTTGTCACTGAGGTGCGTTTCTTGTATGCAGCAAAATTCTGGGTCTTGTTTGTGTATCCAGTCTGATAGTCTGCGTCTTTTTATTGGGGAATTGAGACCATTGATGTTAAGAGATATTAAGGAAAAATGATTGTTGCTTCCTGTTATTTTTTTTTATTAGAGGTAAAGTTATGTTTGTATCTTTTTTGGGGGTTGTTGGAAGATTACTTACTTGCTTTTCCTAGGTTGTAGTTTCCCTCCTTGTGTTGGTATTTTCCATCAATTATCCTTTGAAGTGCTGGGTTTGTGGGAAGATATTGTGCAAATTTGTATTTGTCATGGAATATCTTGGTTTCACCATCTATAGTGATTGAGAGTTTTGCTGGGTATAGTAATCTGGGCTGGCAATTGTGTTCTCTTAGTGTCTGTATGATGTCAGTCCAGGCTCTTCTGGCTTTTATAGTCTCTGGTGAGAAGTCTGGTGTAATTCTTATAGGTCTGCCTTTATATGTTACTTGACCTTTTTCCCTTACTGCTTTTAGTATTTTTTCTTTGTTTTGTGCATCTGATGTTTTGATTATTATGTGACGGGAGGTATTTCTTTTCTGGTCTAGTCTATTTGGTGTTCTGTAGGCTTCTTGTATGTTTATGGGCATCTTGTTCTTTAGGTTAGGGAAGTTTTCCTCAATAATTTTGTTGAAGATATTTACTGGCCCTTTAAGTTGGGAATCTTCATTCTCATCTATACCTATTATCCTTAGGTTTGGTCTTCTCATTGTGTCCTGGATTTCCTGGATGTTTTGAGTTAGGAGTTTTTTGCATTTTGCATTTTCTTTGACAACTGTGTCAATATTTTCCACCGTATCTTCTGCATTTGAGATTCTCTCTTCTATCTCTTGTATTCGGTTGGTGATGCTTGCGTCTGTGACTCCTGATCTCTTTCTTAGGTTTTCTATCTCCATGGTTGTCTCCCTTTGAACTTTCTTTATTGTTTCTATTTCTAGTTTCAGATCCTGAATGTTTTTGTTTAATTCCTTCTTTGTGTTTTCTTGCATTTCTTTAAGGGATTTCTGTGATTCCTCTTTAAGGGCTTCTATCTGTTTACTTGTACTCTCCTGTATTTCTTTAAGGGAGTTACTTAATTCCTTCTTATAATCCTCTATCATCATCATGAGAAGTGATTTTAATTCTGAATCCTGCTTTTCAGGTGTGATGGGGTGTTCAGGGCTTGCTATATTGGGAGAACTGGGCACTGATGATGCCAAGAAACTTTGGTTTCCGTTGCTTATGTTCTTGCGCTTGCCTTTCGCCATCTGGTTAACTCTAGTGGTACCTGCCCTCACTGTGTAAAACTGGAGTCTGTATTTCCAGTTATCTTGCTTATTGCAGAGCTCCTCAGAGTCCAGAGGTCTCTGTGGTCTTATGCTCCTAATCTCCTGGGTGGAAGAACTCCTGGGACTCAGGCCACCTCTTGGATCTGGAAATCCTTCTGCTCTGAGTGCAGTGGGTCCTCGATGACTCAGGATTCAGTTTCAGCTGCTCTGAGTGCAGTGGCTCCAGCTGCTCTGAGTGCAGTGGCTCCTGGATGACTCAGGATTCAGTTTCTCAACAGGACAGGAGCAGACCGACTCTGTGTCAGCTGCTCTGAGTGCAGTGGCTCCTGGATGACTCAGGATTCAGTTTCTCCACAGGACAGGAGCAGACCAACTCTGTGTCTGCTCCAGCCCAGAGGACCAGGCAGGGGCAGAAGGTAAGTGGAATTCCGGAGGGGCGGGGTTTGGGTAGCTGCTGTGCCCTGGATGTCCCTGGCTCCCCGATCTATC
>NW_021612339.1:0-706 GCF_004785775.1 Grammomys surdaster | reverse complement strand
GATCTATCTCTGGGGTTTAGGGAGTGAGATGGAGTTCTTACCAGCTGTTCTGAGTGCAGTGGCTCCTGGATGACTCAGGATTCAGTTTCTCAACAGGACGGGAGCAGACCGACCTACTCAACTGTTAAAAACAATGACATTGTGAAATTTGCTGGTAAACATATGTTACTAGAAAAGATCATCCTGAGTGAGGTAACCCAGACCCAGAAAGACAAACATAGTATGTACTCATTTATAAGTGGATAATAGCCATAAAGTAAAGGATAACCATGTTACAATTCACAGACCCAAAGCGGGAAGGAGATACTAGATGAGAATGGAGGTGGGGATGAGAACAGGAGGGAAAAGGTGGTAGGATGGAGGGAGAGTACTGAAAGAGATAACTGGAATGGGGTTGAGGCACCTCTGGGACAAACTAGAAACCCTCAGTAATCTGTGAGACTCAGAGAGATATGGAGCCTGAACAGGGCATCTCCTGTAACCAGGCAAGACTCCCAATGAAGGGATTGGGACACCAACCCAGGCACAAAACCTTTGACCTAGTTTGTCCTGCCTACAAGATGTGCTGGGGTAAAGATGGAGCAGAAACTGAGAAACTGAGATAGTGGCCAACCAATGAATGGTCCAGCTTGAGACCCAAGCCATGACAGGGAGCCCACCCAACACTGCTGATCATATTCTTCTATACTTGTAGACAGGAGCTTAG
>NW_021612338.1:898-2597 GCF_004785775.1 Grammomys surdaster | reverse complement strand
GTCCAGGCTCTTCTGGCTTTTATAGTCTCTGGTGAGAAGTCTGGTGTAATTCTTATAGGTCTGCCTTTATATGTTACTTGACCTTTTTCCCTTACTGCTTTTAGTATTTTTTCTTTGTTTTGTGCATCAGATGTTTTGATTATTATGTGACAGGAGGTATTTCTTTTCTGGTCTAGTCTATTTGGTGTTCTGTAGGCTTCTTGTATGTTTATGGGCATCTTGTTCTTTAGGTTAGGGAAATTTTCCTCAATGATTTTGTTGAAGATATTTACTGGCCCTTTAAGTTGGGAATCTTCATTCTCATCTATACCTATTATCCTTAGGTTTGGTCTTCTCATTGTGTCCTGGATTTCCTGGATGTTTTGAGTTAGGAGTTTTTTGCTTTTTTCATTTTCTTTGACAACTGTGTCAATATTTTCCACCGTATCTTCTGCATTTGAGATTCTCTCTTCTATCTCTTGTATTCGGTTGGTGATGCTTGCGTCTGTGACTCCTGATCTCTTTCTTAGGTTTTCTATCTCCATGGTTGTCTCCCTTTGAACTTTCTTTATTGTTTCTATTTCCAGTTTCAGATCCTGAATGTTTTTGTTTAATTCCTTCTTTGTGTTTTCTTGCATTTCTTTAAGGGATTTCTGTGATTCCTCTTTAAGGGCTTCTATCTGTTTACTTGTACTCTCCTGTATTTCTTTAAGGGAGTTACTTAATTCCTTCTTATAATCCTCTATCATCATCATGAGAAGTGATTTTAATTCTGAATCCTGCTTTTCAGGTGTGAAGGGGTGTTCAGGGCTTGCTATATTGGGAGAACTGGGCACTGGTGATGCCAAGAAACTTTGGTTTCTGTTGCTTATGTTCTTGCGCTTGCCTTTCGCCATCTGGGCAACTCTAGTGGTACCTGCCTTCACTGTGTAAGATTGGAATCTGTATTTCCAGTTATCTTGCTTATTGCAGAGCTCCTCGGAGTCCAGAGGTCTCTGTGGTCTTATGCCCCTAATCTCCCGGGTGGAAGAACTCCTGGGACTCAGGCCACCTCTTGGATCTGGTAATCCTTCTGTTCTGAGTGCAGTGGCTCCTCGGCTGCTCTGAGTGCAGTGGGTTCTCGATGACTCAGGATTCAGTTTCAGCTGCTCTGAGTGCAGTGGCTCCTAGATGACTCAGGATTCAGTTTCTCCACAGGGCAGGAGCAGACCAACTCTGTGTCAGCTGCTCTGAGTGCAGTGGCTCCAGCTGCTCTGAGTGCAGTGGGTCCCTGATGACTCAGAATTCAGTTTCAGCTGCTCTGAGTGTAGTGGCTTCTCGATGACTCAGGATTCAGTTTCTCCACAGGACAGGAGCAGACCTACTCTGTGTCTGCTCCAGTCCCAGGGACCAGGCAGGGGCCGAAGGGACGTGGAATTCCAGAGGGGCGGGGTTTGGGTAGCTGCTGTGCCCTGGATGTCCCTGGCTCCCAGGTGTATTTCTGGGGCTTAGGGAGTGAGATGGAGTTCTTACCAGCTGCTCTGGGTGCAGTGGCTCCTGGATGACTCAGGATTCAGTTTCTCCACAGGACAGGAGCAGACCGACTCTGTGTCTGCTCCAGTCCAAGGGACCAGGCAGGGGCCGAAGGGAAGTGGAATTCCGGAGGGGCGGGGTTTGGGTAGCTGCTGTGCCCTGGATGTCCCTGGCTCCCAGATGTTTTTCTGGGGCTTAGGGAGTGAGA
>NW_021612338.1:0-798 GCF_004785775.1 Grammomys surdaster | reverse complement strand
TTTGGGTAGCTGCTGTGCCCTGGATGTCCCTGGCTCCCAGATGTATCTCTGGGGCTTAGGGAGTGAGATGGAGTTCTTACCAGCTGCTCTGAGTGCAGTGGCTCCTGGATGACTCAGGATTCAGTTTCTCCACAGAACAGGAACAGACCGACTCTGTGTCAGCTGCTCTGAGTGCAGTGGCTCCTGGATGACTCAGGATTCAGTTTCTCCACAGGACAGGAGCAGACCGACTCTGTGTCTGCTCCAGTCCAAGGGACCAGGCAGGGGCCAAAGGGAAGTGGAATTCCGGAGGGGCACCTCCTGATACTTTGATAGACATGTCCTTCATTGGTTTAGGAACTTTTTTTCTATGATTTTGTTAAAAATATTTCTGAGAGTTTGAGTTGGGATTCTTTTCTTATATTCCTAAACTCTTGGGTTTTAGCCTTTTCATGCTATTCCAGATTTCCTATAAATTTGGTGTCAAGGATTTTTTAGAATTAACATTATCTTTGTCAGTTGTATTTATTTCCTTTATGATATCGTTAATGCCTGAGATATACTTTTCCATTTCTTGTACTTTGTGGGTGATATTTGAGTCTGTAGTTCCTACTCATTTACCTAGATATTTCTGCTTCCAGGATTCTCGCAGCTTCTGTTCTCTTTATTGCTTTTAATTTCATTTTTGTGTCTTTAAAAGTTTTATTATTTCCTTCAAGTGTTTGTTTTCTCTTGGCTTTCTTGGATTCTTTAAGGGATTTTTAATTTCCTTTAATTTTTTTCTTTTCCTTTATTTCTTTGAAGAATTCATACATTTCC
>NW_021612337.1:0-1342 GCF_004785775.1 Grammomys surdaster | reverse complement strand
ATGCTGGCCTGCTTGAGTACAGAGCCATCTCACTGCCAACTGCCTCATATTACTGGGGTACTGGCACTCAAGGCACCTATAGCTCACACTTTTCTTGAGACTAGGGTGTCATGGAGTTTCAGGAAACACTCTACTCACTATGTTCCTATACCCAGTGCTGTAGTACAGAAACATACCTGCAATTTGTTTAATGGGGTGATGGAAATCTGACACAGGCCTTCTCACTTGGGGTAAAAACACTTCTATTGAGCCATCATTTCAGCCCTTTTTGAAGCTTAATTCACCAGTTTTCTACTTATTAAAGCCAAATATCTTAATTTTCTTTTAAATTGAGAACCTCTAAAATATGAATTTTCTTAATTTAGTCCTTCTAAAAGAACATGGGTCCCCTATCCATTTCCCAGGTATGGTTAAAATACTGTACCAACTATTCTTTCTATGAGAAAGGTCACCTTCCATCTACCACTAGTTCAAACTGTAATGCTGAAAAATTAAAGAGGCCTTTATATTTAATGGTTTGTGACTACTTATTAATGATAACGAATTTTGATCTCAGACACCACGGTGAGGCTACATCTTTAGAAAAAGCCACTGTTCCAATTTTGGGTGTAACCACATGGAGGGAGGGTTGCATGTTTGCTACAAACATACTGGGACTTGTTTCAGCACATTCTTTGGTTGCTGGCTTAGTCTGTGAGAACTCCCAGGAGTCCATGTTAGTTGACCTTCTTGGTACCTCTGTGGAGTTCATAATTCATTCAGGGCCTTCAATCCTTCTTCCAGTTATTCCATAAGAGTCACAAACCACCATCCAAAGTTTGGCTGTGTATAGATGCACATGTTTCAGCTAGGTAAATGTAGAGACTCTCAGAGGAGAATTATACTAGGCTCTTGTCTTCAAGATTAACAGAGTATCTGGTAATTTAAAGGATTGCTTGCTTGCTCATTGGATGGGTTTCTAGTTGGTCAGTACAAGTAAGATAATAATAATTTTAAAAATCCTGTGTAAATAATGGCATTATTAGTTTCTTGAAAAATTGATGTGGTTTAGAAGCATGAAGAATAGAAAAAGCAGAAACATAAGATACGCAGACAAAATCATTATGTATCTAAAATAAATTACTTTTTTTTCCTAATGAAAAAGATGAAGAGCATCAGATTAGGGGAATAATAAATGAGATGGGCATAAACATTCCAAAATGCGTGAAAGGTATTCAAGTTTCTTTATACTTAGAGGAATATGAATATTCAGTAACACATCTATATACAAGATGGAGTCTTGTCCATTCAAATCACATATATTCACTTGTCTCTGCCTCCAAACAGTCAAAGTTAAGAGAAT
>NW_021612336.1:970-1479 GCF_004785775.1 Grammomys surdaster | reverse complement strand
ACAACTCTTGGGAGACATTTTAAGGTCTTACTTAAAAAAGAAAATCTGTTGTACATATAGCCCTATGTTATCTTTAAGATACAGTTTTAGGTGGTTCTGGCATACCATCTGAACATAGTACTATAAGGTGTGTCTACTCACCAGGGTTCTATATGTAACCCATTGCTTTGTTCTTTTATTATAAACCTCTATAGCATGTTATTCTACTGACTACTGTTGGGAGTTAGAACACATTAGTCAGAGAGAGAAAGAAGGCTCTCAAGGCATGACTGTCTGCTATATATGCTTTATATACATTGTATACCACAGCTATGCTAATTTTCTTTGAAAAAATAATTAACATTAGTTTACTGTATTTTGCTCAGTCTAGCTTCAACTCCTGGGATCAAAATCCTCCTGCCTCATCCTCTAAAGTAGCTGGAATTATAAGCCATGATATCTGCTTTTACTTTTTCCTTTCCTTTCCCTTCCCTTCCCTTCCCTTCCCTTCCCTTCCCTTCCCTTCCCTT
>NW_021612336.1:0-960 GCF_004785775.1 Grammomys surdaster | reverse complement strand
TTCCCTTCCCTTCCCTTCCCTTCCCTTCCCTTCCCTTCCCTTCCCTTTTCTTTTTCTTCCTTCCTTCCTTCCTTCCTTCCTTCCTTTCTTTCTTTCTTTCTTTCTTTCTTTCTTTCTTTCTTTCTTTCTTTCTTCTTACAAATTATTATTAAAATTTCTGTTAGAAAATTATTATTTCTAACAAAAATAAAAAGTATAGTATGATAAACACATGAGCTGCGAACATACAAACTTATCAAATGCTCTCTATTCCATGTGATTGTATATACTATATACCCTCACAATTTTTGTGTACTGTGGTTACTACCCCCAGCACCAGTGCAAACATATTAGTGAGGAATTACATTAGGATGGCCTCGATGTTGCTAGGTGACAGAAATATTTCAGCTCCATTGCATACCTGCAGTCACCACAGTTGTCTACGCGGCCCATCATGGATCAGAATTTTTAGATAGTGAATGACTAACTTCACAAAAGTAGAGATAAAAGCCCCCCTGAATCGGGAATCTCTATAATAAATCAAGAATTATTCAAAATTAACTTTTGAAAACACAGTAGAACCTGGCTTTATGTTTGTATTTTGAACCCACATACAAGGCAAAAACAAAACCAACCAGCCAACCAACCAAACAATCAAAAACAAAAAAACCCAAAAAATGAAACAAAACCCATAAGCTCTCCCTACAAGTTTTAAGAGTTTGTAACTTCCACAGTATTCCTTCACCTAATCCTTCAAGCTATTTCAAAGTTAAATTGGGACTCTTCTCTCAATTTCAGAGTTAAATAAATCTACCAGAAGATGAATAAAGTAGGCGAGACCTGTACCTCTTGTGCCAAAGAACCTGGCTTCAAGCTTAGGTGGCTGAACTAATAAGCCACCATTTCTTGCTATAATCCTTGCCTCTCTAGAGCACATTTGCCCAGCTGTTTACACTTGGTGCACACTTTATGTACACAGTT
>NW_021612335.1:4095-4870 GCF_004785775.1 Grammomys surdaster | reverse complement strand
CTCTCTCTCTCTCTCTCTCTCTCTCTCTCTCTCTCTCTCTCTCTCTCTCGTGTCTGTATGCAAGTATGTGCATACACACATGTATATTTGTGTGCACATGGACTTGTGAAGATAAGCATACACATGTGTATGCATTATGTAGTTGCCAGGAGACAGCCTCAGTGGTCATTCCTCAGATTCTGTCCATCTTTTAGAGAAAATATTTCTTATTGTCCTGAGATCATCAAGCAAGCTAGTCTGGTTGGCCAACAGGTTCATTTGTCCTTGGACCTCCAAAACTGTGATTTTGAGTAGACACTAGCATGCCTGGTTTTTAAAATGTGGATTCTGGAAAACTGAATTCAGGTCCTCATGCCTGCATGCAGGTACTTTACCAACTAAGTCATCTCTCCAGACCAGTATTTTTCTTCTTCAAGTGTTCTATAACAAATAGTTGGCTCTCAGACACGATGTTCCTATGTTGGCAGTGTAGACCATGAGATACTGTTTCTTTTTTCTTGGCACAGTTCCAAAGGTTCCCTGCACCAAGGATCAGAAGGAGATCTACAAGAAACTCATGCAACTTAAGACTAGAATAGGTGGGTGGTGAGAGGCTGGTTCTCGGAGGGTCTTAATGGGCAATCCATGTGGGGACATTGTGCTTGAGTTTTGATGTTTTAAGTCTCAATTTCTTACCTGTGAAATGGAAATACTGGATAACACCAAAAGTGGCCATGGTGTTCACAAGAATATATATATATATATATATATATATATATATATATATATATATATA
>NW_021612335.1:0-4085 GCF_004785775.1 Grammomys surdaster | reverse complement strand
ATATATATATATATATATATATATATATATATATATATATATATATACATATACATATACATATACATATACATATACATATACATATACATATACATATACATATATTCCAATTATTCCAGTTTCCAGAGAATGTAGCTCCTACTTCTTCTAGTGTGGATGAGATTGGGGCAGGACACTTGGATTCCTGTAGTATGAGGAATATACTTAGTAAGTAGAGAGGGTAATGCCTCCCATGTGTGGTTGAAGGTCCATAACTCTGGAGGGTTTGAAGGCTGAGCAGACACAGTAATACAGACAACCAAGTATGGGTTCATTCTAACTATCCTTCCCCAACAGACCTCCTGTGCCGTCCCTGCTCCTGGGACTGGATACTTTTCCATGGAAATTGTTACTTTTTCTCCATAACTAAACGTAACTGGAATGATTCTCTCACTGCTTGCAAGGAAGTAGGGGCCGAACTAATCACCATTGAGAGTGAGGAGGAGCAGGTATGCCTGATTCTTGAGTGAGACATGCTTCTTTTTATTATTAAGAATTTCATGCATCATATCGTGTTTCTTGATTAAACCTATTCTCTCCCTTCCAATTCCTTTCTTATTATCTCAACACTTTTCCCTTTCAATGTCGTGTACTTTCTCTTTCTAAAGTCATGGAGTCCCCTTAGTGCTGCCTACATGTCCACAAGCATAAGAATATCTACTGAAACATGGGTAGTCTCTCAGGAGTTACATGTCTGAAAACACTTATTTTTTCTCCTTACAATCTATCACTTGTCAATAGTTCCTTAGATGAGGGTGGGACTCCATGAGCCTCTCTACTGTCTAAGCTGACTTTGACTGGCTTGACCTTGTGGCAGCACTGTGAGTTCATGTGTGTAACTGCCCTGTTGTATTCATTAATTAATAAATCTTGCCATAGGGTTCACTACCCACCTCAAGGTTTATGCTCCCAAGTGAAAGACACACTCACAGTCTTTGTATTTTAATATGCCTTAATCAGGACAAGAGCTGGGCAACTGCCTAGCCTCTCTGGTGCTAGAATATGCCTCCCACTGATAATTCTGAGTTACTACTTGCTAACTGCTATGTCTCATCTTGGCTGCTCCATTTGTGGCCCTCTCTGGGCTTCAGTTTCTTAACCCAGAGCCCAGGAAGCTCTCTTTGTTTCTCTACCCCATGAAGGCCTCTGTGTCTCTCCACTCTCCACACTCTCCTAAGGAATAGCAGATCTCCTCCCTCTTTTCCTCCTGGTCCCAAGCCCTGGAATCCTAAAATTCCACTTGTGTGTCTTCCTCAGCTATTGGCTCCTGGCATTTTTATTAACCAGTCAGAACCAACTGGGGGCAGGTTTCCAGAAACTACGTTTAGACCCTCTTGTACAAGCAGGTTTGGGGAAACATAATTAGCATTTGTAATACAAGCAGCTACATTGTCCTGTCTATTTCACCTCAGATGTCCACTACCTCTGGGTCTTACAATCTTTCTGTCCCTCTTTCCTAATAATTCCAAAGCCTTGGAGGAGGAATTGTGATACAGATAAGGGATATGCATTTTACTACAGGACAAGTAGATTAAGATGGATAGACATATATTTTCAAGGGAAGATAGAAGAGAAGAAGGCAGTGAATTAGGGAATCACAAATACCTTACACACACACACACACACACACACACACACACACAGACCAAACAAGTCTTGACTATGTGTGTAAGATTTGGAGGAAGACTTGAAAATATAAAGAATTCCTATAATAGATTGACTAGTACTTAACAAATTGCTTTGTAGAGGGAAAAGTCTGTTGTGTGCCATTGGTCAATTGCTAGAATATGGCGCATACACATTCAGTCAGTTGTGGGAAAATCCAAATAGACATTCCTAAAACTCACAAGCCAGAGAAACATGCAGTAAAAACAAGTATATGTGACAAGATGCCAGCTGTGCACTTCTCTGTGCAAGTCATTTGCCTATTGGGCACAGACATGGGAGGACTCAGCTCTCCTGAACACATGCTGGAAATCATAATCAGACCTAGAAGGTCTGACTGCAAATAGATCTTCCCCTTTAGAGTTTCCAGAAACTCTACTGGATGGAAATTCAAATACTCATCTCTATCTCAATTACTCTTCTCCACTTTTAGGCCTTTCTACAGAAGATGCAGTTAATTAGAGGCGATCTCTGGATTGGGCTGTCAGACATAAAACAGGACAGCTCATGGCAGTGGGTGGATGGTTCACCTCTGTCACCAAGGTAGGTCAAAAAACAAGGGTGGAATGGGGTTGTGAGACTGGTGTCTGAAACTCTAATGTGAAATATTCTTGCCTAGAGATTTTATCCCTTAGACATAAAAATATGTCGCTAAATAAGCAGAAGGGGGGCTTGTGCTCATGTTTAGGTAAGATGACAGATGTTTTGACACCCTAGTAGTAGAGATTCAGGAAGAGCTTGGAGTCTGAGAAACAAATATAGCATGGTATAAAGAATCTAAAATCTAAGTAGTTGGTTTAGTACTTACATGTATGTACGGTTTTTGCAAAGGACCTAAATTAGGGTTCCAGCTCTCATGTTAAGCAGTTCACTGACAGCTGTTACTCCAACTTCAGGGGATCCAAATAATATACACACACAAACACACACAGACACACACAGACACACACAGACACACACACACTTAAAATAAATCCTAAAATAAGAATCTGCTCTATGATTAAGCCAATACTTCTAGACATGTTTGCTACTGAAAAGATTAGACTCTTGATTTCCCAAAGGAGAGGGTGTACACTACATCTTGAGTAACCACATGCATAAGTGCCAGGCTCAACCACAACATGGCTAGAGAGACGGAAAATATGGACAAGAGCCTTCATCATTGTTTGTATAGACAGGACTAAATTAACAGTTAATGAGGTTTGGATTAGCCAATTTGAATCATTTCAGTGAATTCTATTCCTAGCTATCTCCTTCTGCCTGGTTTGGTAAAAGTGGGTACATAGCAACCAGAATACAAAAGCCCAATAATGCTGTTGAGATATAAAATCTCAACTAACTAATTTGTGTATAAATATACCTTCAGCAAGAGGAATTCTCTGTCCAACAATAGGCAGAAGATTCATTAAGCAAGTTATTGGGGCTAGGACAAAGATATGAAGACATCTAATTTTCAGAAGCTTGAAACCATTCATAAATGAGGGGAGAAACACAGGTTAACAGTATACATGACCTTTGCAGCTTTAACAGCAAATATTGGGCCTCATGGGCAACTGAAGATGATTCAGAGAAAGACTGTGCAGAACTGACAAATGATGGCTGGAATGACAAAAACTGTTCTTCAAAGAATTTCTGGATCTGCAAGAAGTCACCCGTATCCTGCTCCAACAACTGATGGTCAGGTCCTTCCCTCAGTCCTTGCCACTCCAACCTCCCTAGAAAGTGACCAGACTTTACCTATACTTGTGCTGATCACTTTTCCTTACTTGCAGGCAAGGAGCTCTTAACAGTAGCTCTGCTGTTGTCTTCTGTCATGTCCTTCATCGTCTCAGGTGCTGATTCATTGCTGCCTTTCCTCAAATATCTCCAGACCCCACTTGGCTAAGTTTGTGTTCTGGCCTTTTTTTGCAATTTAATACAATGTCTAACTGTGATGTATCCTCAGGGACTATGTTTAAAATAAAAATGCTGTTTTCCTTGCTGAGATTAGAGAGTCTACATTGCCATACTTTGCTCTATAATATCAGAATCTCTAAACTATCCCATACCTGCATCTTTTCCTTTCATCCCTTCATCTTCCATCCATCTTCCCCTGTTAAAAATTTCTAATGATTTTTTCCAATTATTTCAGTTTTGTCTGCAGCCTGAGAACATCATGGAATTAATCCACCAATCAACTGATGGTTTTGGGTATAGATTTTCTCTTCCATCGATGGTGGTGTGGCAGATGGGTCTCCACCTCTTTCTTTAAGGAAAGACATGTTGCTATCATGGAGCTACTTAAATGAGTTTAGTGCCCCACTATTCATAATAGTTAAGTTAGGGGACCCACTTGGTAGCCAACAATGGAAGAATAAAGAAAAGTTTCTATTGCTGTG